>NW_020637617.1:457-791 GCF_003573695.1 Papaver somniferum
TGCCGTGTGCGAACCCGAGGGGCCGAGACGATATAGTAATCGTCGTCCTTCCCTGCACACAGTTTATATAATAATTTTTTTTTTTTTTAATAAAAATACCCTTCCGTAGGGTTAAAAAAAAAAATAATAAAGTCCAAGAGTCCAGTCCAAAGTCCAAATAAAAAAGAAAGTCCAAAATAAAAAAAATTACAGTTTTCCTCACACACTCTAAAAAAAAAATTAAAAATTAAATCCTAAAATTGTCCTTTTTTCTTCTCTTTTCGCTTTTCGCTTTAAGCTTTTTCCTCTCCAAGTCCTTAGTGCTCCACTTCGAACCTGTAAATCAAAGACAAAA
>NW_020637618.1:0-622 GCF_003573695.1 Papaver somniferum
ATGTGACGAAAGTAATGATATGTTTCAATCATCTTGAAAATATGTGTTGTCATTCACAAACCATTTCTCGTCAAAGATTTTCAATGTGATTGAAACATTCATGACTTTCGTCACTAGGTAAAGATAAACTTGATCGAAGCGAAATGCTTACCAACACATATTTCGATATATAGATAGGCGAGGTATACTCGGCTCGAAATACCAAATGTGTATAATCCAGTCTATAAATATAGCATACGACTTCTTGTCTCAAAGAGTAGGAAATAGAGTAGATAGACTTTTGAGTGACACATAAGTTCAAGTCTTCACATACCTTTTTGTCGAGAAGTTCAACCGGTTCCTTGAGTAGTTCTTCTTCTTGTATGATGAATCGCCATGAAGTCCTTGAGCTCAACTACACTTTCTATTTTAGTCCGAGAATTAGCTATAATAGACTAGAAATCAATACTTATAGTTTTGATCACTAACATTGACAAATATGCTTGAGATAGCAACGCATGCGAGTTCGACCGAGCAATGCTCTAACAATCTCCCCCTTTGTCAATTTTAGTGACAAAACTATCAATACATATGGAATACAAAAAAGATAAAGAAACTTTAGTAGCTCCTATTCCACATGTCT
>NW_020637618.1:633-1000 GCF_003573695.1 Papaver somniferum
AAACTATCAATACAGATAGAATACAAAAAAGATAAAGAAACTTTAGTATCTCCTATTCCACAAGTCTAATCTTCAACATTCCTCGAAATCTTCGTCATTTCCAAGTACTCCAATGATCCCAAAGGTTGTAAGTTTAGTATCACCGTTGTTGAAGATCCGTAGCTATAACAATGAGAAAGCATCGGTCTCGATCATTGTTATACAGTGTCATAGTATTATTACATAGTGTAAAAGTCCAATTGTATCATAACTTCAACAATAATACTATGGTGATATGTATCACTCCCCCTTAGTCAATATTCTATCTCACATGGAAACCACTCCCCCTTACACAATGATCAAAAAACATATGTATTTGTAGTGTGAA
>NW_020637619.1:0-1081 GCF_003573695.1 Papaver somniferum
TAAAGATGAGTTTATCTAGTTTATAATTTAGTCTCAGAAATCAATTTCCGACTTATAACGAAGTGTGTAGACTTTTTGAGTTAACGTATATAAAATTCAACATTTTTATGAACACTTTCTTTTTGTGTTCGCTTTGTCTTTATATTTGATTCAAGATAGATCAAATTTGTTAGGATTTGGATTAGTTCTGCTTGGTCTTTCGTCTTTCTTCTATAGTGAAATTTGACTTCCTTCATATATTTTTGAATCAATGTACATAGAAATGTAATTTTTACAAGACGTACTGCTTTAGAATATATTAATTGTGATTACAATACATTTTTCAAAAATTTTCTGTTAAAGATGAGTTTATCAAGTTTACAATTTAGTCTCAGAAATCAACTTCTGTCTTATAACGAAGAGTGTAGACTTTTTTGAGTTAACGTTTAAAAAATTCAACATTTTTATGAACTCTTTATTTTTGTATTGGCTTTGTCTTTCAATTTGATTCAAATAGATGGAATTCGTTACAATTTGGATTAGTTCTTGTTGGTCTTTCATCCTTCTTCTATTGTGAAATTTGGCTTCCTTCATATTTTCTTCAATTAACGTACATAGAAATGCAATATTTACTAGACGTAATTCCTTAGAACATATAATTTGTGATTAAAATACATTTTTCAAACATTTTCTGTTAAAGATGAGTTTATCTAGTTTACAATTTAGTCTCAGAAATCAATTTCCGACTTATACCGAAAATTGTAGACTTTTTTGAGTTAAAGTATATAAAATTCAACATTTTTATGAACTCTTTCTTTTTGTGTTGGCTTTGTCTTTCTATTTGATTCAAGATAGATGAAATTTGTTAGGATTTGGATTAGTTCTGCTTGGCCTTTCATCCTTCTTCCATTGTGAAGTTTGACTTCCTTCATATATTCTTGAATCAACGTACATAGAAATGCAATTTTTACTAGACGTACTGCCTTAGAACATATTAATTGTGATAACAATACATTTTTCAAACTTTTTCTGTTAAAGATAAGTTTATCTAGTTTACAATTTAGTCTCAGAAATCAATTTCAGATGTATAACGAAGTGTGTA
>NW_020637620.1:0-537 GCF_003573695.1 Papaver somniferum
GAATAAAAAAGAAAGCTCAGAAACGCGTAGAAATCCTAAAACAAGAAATTGTCGCAACTTGGCCGTGAAGAGAAGGAAAGAGATTTTGGAAGATTTGGGAGAGATTTAATCGGTATTGTTGATATAAATAGATGTCTTGGGTCATATAGAAGAGGTGTCGAGAGTTCGGGAACCTAAGGAGAGCCAGAGATGAAGAAATCAGAGCTTTACCAAACTCTGTGTCTGCTGATGCTGCTGTTGAAGAAGAAGAACAACTGAAGAACATTGACCCTCGGTAGACAGTCGCATAAAAGTGTCGATGTTTAACAGCTGAAGAACGTTAAGCCGTTCAGGGCAGTCTTAAATCAGCGGCAAAGCAACAGTTTTTCTGTAACAGTTCTATTGTAACAGCTGTTTTGCAACACCAATACACTGTTGCAAACAGTCTGTGTTATTACTTTTCACTCTTTTAATCATCTTTTGAGCAACAAACACATATTTTGAGATCATGATTAATATGAGGAGCTAAACCCCATTGCTGAGGCGATAGAGGAAGCT
>NW_020637620.1:548-1000 GCF_003573695.1 Papaver somniferum
TATGCTTGGTCTAAGTGCTTTTGATGCATCATGCTAGTGATTTACAGTTAATCTTTTTAAAATCTACCCTGGCAAAGAATTAGAGTCAATAAACAAGAGCTATAATTGTCTAAGAATTGATTTTTGAACCACATGGTATGAGGTTTGGTGGAATCCTGAGTCTCAGTAATCTCTCGACATTGTGACAAACCTTGTGTATATATTTTCTTTATTTTTATTGTTTTCTATTATTAAGTCTGAAATTGAGTCTACACAAGTCCGAGTTGAACGAACTTTATTTACCACTTTCAAAACTACATCAATTGACATGAGGAAGAAGAGGAAGATGAAGATGAAGAAGATGAATCTGAGGAATATGATGGATATGACTTGTATGAGTAAGATTCTACAGATGATGATGAATGAGGATGATGGATTATGAGATTGTTCTAATTGTTGATGGATGAACCAAC
>NW_020637621.1:0-163 GCF_003573695.1 Papaver somniferum
GGGGATTTTCAATTTCTCTCAACCATTTGCGAATTCAGCTCAACCCATGCTTTATCTTCTCTTCCTCCTGCTCCTGCTACGTTTCTAGCTTGATTTGTGTCATCAACTGCACACTCTAGGGTTCAGAGAGGAAGAGTGTGAGATTGATGGAACAACTCGGCTA
>NW_020637621.1:363-548 GCF_003573695.1 Papaver somniferum
AGGACAATGTTTAGTTTAGGTTTGGGGGTGAAAAGTAGATACTTTGATAATATGCCATAATTGAAAACAAGAACTCCTTCTTTTTGAAAAAATTGAAAAATTAAAAATTAAAAATTAAAAATTAAAAAATTGAAAAATCATAAAAATCGAGCTCATTTACCTTGAAATGTTGACTCTTGTGCAAA
>NW_020637621.1:559-978 GCF_003573695.1 Papaver somniferum
CACAATTCACATAGTGATAAGAAATTTGCACGCGCACGATCTACCAATACATGTATGGCCTCGATCTTCAAGGTGTTTGATAGGAAGTTACGATTGCCAATCACTTTAGAATACTGAACGAAACTTGACTAGCTTGTTCTTTGGTTGGTTGGGATAGAAGGTGGAGGTTACATTAAGAAAGACAACCATCGAATTTAACTGGGTGCATCAAAAAGGGCTACCTCTTGCAAAGTGTCATGTAATTTTTTGTTTCTTTTTGCTTATGTATCAAAAGTGTTACCTTATCAAAGAAAGAAAAAAAAACGATGTATATATTTAGAAAAATATCAGGAAAAAAAAAATCAAGTATTTATCAATTCCATCATCTCTTGTTCCAAAAATAAAAAGAGAATAGTCAATGTAAATAAGAGTCATGTAAA
>NW_020637621.1:1035-1398 GCF_003573695.1 Papaver somniferum
ACTCATTCACAATTCTCGTAAAGTCCGGACAGCTAGCTAGATTTCGACCTCGGTTCTTAGCCTGAGAAACTATCTCTTGGTGATTAGTAGTCATAACATACGATCTTTCTTTACACATGTGTAGATACACTTTACACTCTTATCAGATGTCTTTATTTGTTATCAGTGCTAGGATTGTGCCTTTGATAGCTAGATTGACATCTCCATTTTGCTGTGAGCTTAAACTGTCTTGCACATGTCAAATTTCATGGAATCTGAGCTTATATTTTGGCCTAGAACTTTGTAGGTACGTTCTAAGCAAACCTTCACGAGACTTCAACTCGTCCACTAGGGACACTTAGTGGTTTAAAAGGCTTATTGCAT
>NW_020637621.1:1598-2035 GCF_003573695.1 Papaver somniferum
GGTTTTTTATGGGAAAATTTTGGTTTTGACGGGTTTGAAAAAGAAATTTGGTTTTTAATGGGTTTTAGAAAATTTTTGGTTTTTTAAAGGGAGCAAAGCCCACATTGATGGAGGATGCACGGCCCAGCTGAGAAGTTTGGACGAAGCCTAACTAACGAGTTGAAATCAGTGAGACGAGGCCCAGCTGCGAGTTTTTTTATCGTTGGGCTCTCAGTTAGCCAAAGATCGAGGCCCTAGCTGTTGGGTCTGGGAGTTGTTTTAAAACTTTGAGTTTTGTAGGCCCACTGTTGGTGAAGCCCAAAATTTGCTTTTAAAACTAAGCACAGCCTTGTTTTTGAAATTTAGTTTTGGCCCATTTTTGTCTTGGCAGGTTCAGTTAAACTTGTTTAGGTTGTTTGTTGGGTTTTTGAAACCCAAAATTTTGATAGGGACAATCC
>NW_020637622.1:0-613 GCF_003573695.1 Papaver somniferum
GTCCACCTACTGGTCTCTCACATTGGTTATTAAAATAACTTCCGACATCATGCCACCAAACTCGTTCTAGTTTGTTTCAACTAAATTAGCATTAACTTTCTACTTATTAAGGTTTTTATGTTGTCTACAATTTACTACCGCGTGGCCAGGAATTTTACAAACATAACACTCACCCTTAACTAAAGTAATTCCGGATTCAGGTTTACGAAATATACCTTTATCATGAAGACCATGCTTAGAGTTGCGTTCGATGTTCTCACCTTTGCCATCTTTGGAAGATTTGTTTCCAACCACATGCGGCTATTAGCCATGTCCCTCGGAGATGACACCTTTATTCACAAATCACAATTCCAAATCAGAAAGTAAAATATGAGTTTTGAAGATAATATCTATATATCCAAACTTCGTTTGAATCAGCGTTTCAAAAAACTCATGGTTACCCCACAAAAATTAATTTAGTTAACAACAATTTTCTGCTCGTCAGAATTTTTCAGAAAGTTTTTCTGTTTTGTAAAATATCAAAAAAATACTTTTACAACTCCAAAAATTCTGAACTTTTACTAGGGTAACTATCAGGATGTCTACTACGTTGTGTCAAAGGGTTTCATCGAAA
>NW_020637622.1:624-1000 GCF_003573695.1 Papaver somniferum
AAATTCTGAAATTTTACGCGGGTAACTATCAGGATGTCTACTACGTTGTGTCAAAAGGGTTAATCGAAATTCCTTCTAGATTAAAAGATAAAATTGAAACTATACAGCTGACCAGAAATTCGTTTTTGTTTTTTCACTCCACAATTAACATCCATGATTCACAAACCAATCAATCGTTTTCGATTATTACAAATGTTAATGTCTTAAGATTGTTGGGTGCAATAATCAAAAACAAAGAAAAATCAAATAAGCAAAAGTTATTGATACTTAGCTCCTTTATAATGGAAGTGATTGCTTTGACGAAACGAACAAGCTCCCCGTATCTCCGCAACAGCAAAACTTTGGAAAATAGAGTGAGTCACGTGTTCAACACGCT
>NW_020637623.1:0-482 GCF_003573695.1 Papaver somniferum
TTAAAATTTACACCATAATTTTTACTATGAATTTTTTATATTTCTCTATTAATCTCTAAAAATTTCTCAAATGGAAGAATTTCGCACCCAGCAACTTGTTAAAGCACTTCTCCGTCGAACTCGCATGTGTTGCTATCTCAAGCATGTTTGTCAATGTTAGTAATCAAAACTATAAGTCTTGATTTCTAGCCTATTTATATATGTCTCGGACTAGGACATAGTTTGTGTAGTTGAGCTTAGACTTCACGGCGCTTATCACTTGAAGACGAAGAACTACTAAGGAGAGCTTGTGGAACTTCATCGACAAAAGGTACGTGGAGACTTAAACTCATCTATCACTTGGAAAGTATATTTCTACTCTATCTCCTATATTGAGACATAAGTCGTGTTACGATATAGTTTTCTCTATACACATTTGAGATTTCAATCTGAGTATATCTCTCTTACATATTTCTCGAAATATGTGTTGGTAAGCTTTCTCT
>NW_020637623.1:493-1000 GCF_003573695.1 Papaver somniferum
TGAGTATATCTCGCTTACATATTTCTCGAAATATGTGTTGGTAAGCTTTCTCTTCGACCAAGTTCATCTTATATCATGAGAAAATTTCCGAGTAACATCTTACATGGTTTGTGTGATACAATCATTTGGTGTAAGACTTGGAATGTTTCGATAAGGATTATTTCAATATCTTGAAAATTTATTTGATGTTAATAGTGTGTGAAAAACTATTGTCATTATAGAAGAATGTTTCAATGATTGAAATAAAGAGTGTAGAATCTTGTAACCATCTTTGGATATGAGCATAGTGTGTTCGCACATTAGTGTATAAGTCCAAAACCGGGAGCCTAAAGTATGCATACTTGTGTGTATACAAAAAGGTTGTAGGAGACTGGGTAAGTATGCGTACCCGTACACATACTGGCGGAAGTTCACGTCCGTGAATTTCTGTTGAGTTTGAAAACCAAAACCAAACTCATCCGGTTACCTAAAGTACGCATACCCGTACGCATACTGGCGGAAAGTTCA
>NW_020637624.1:0-251 GCF_003573695.1 Papaver somniferum
ATTTTGATCATTTTCTTCAAATTCTTTTGTATTAGAAAAACATAGATGGTTCCGAGTTACTTGATCTTGTTCTTCATGTTGATCGTAAAGAAGCTAAGGATTGTGATTTCCTGCAACGTATTTTGTGATAAACAGTGAACTGGGCCTTAGCCTTTGGCTATAACCTTGAGAATTTACAGTGGGCTTTTGTGACAGAAAATAGAATTGAATTTGGACAGTGAACAGAATCAAAAGTAAACAGTAACTATGAA
>NW_020637624.1:451-707 GCF_003573695.1 Papaver somniferum
ACTATGTGAATTGTGCTAGAATCAGGGTGCCTAAATATCTAAATTAAGACTCCTAATAATTACATATTTGCACAAGAGTCAACATTTCAAGGTAAATGAGCTCCATTTTTTATGTTTTTTTTATCATTTTTTATTTTTTTTTGGAATTTTTCAATTTTTTCAAAAAGATGGAGGAGTTTTGTTTTCAATTATGGCATATTATCGTGGTATCTACTCTATACCCCCAAACCTAAACTAAACATTGTCCTCAATGCTT
>NW_020637624.1:791-994 GCF_003573695.1 Papaver somniferum
CAACATATGGAAAGAGACATGCTGAGTAGAGCAAAAGGAGAGAGAATACCCGATTTCGGCGAAAGCAGAAATAAAACTCCGTTATCCAAGGCAAAACTCCAACATATTCGGAGTCACAATGGATGAGCACAAAATATATACAAAAGGAAATTTAACTAACACATTATCTACAAGAAAATTTGGTTTTTAATGGGATTGGACTT
>NW_020637625.1:0-458 GCF_003573695.1 Papaver somniferum
AGGCGGAAACCCAAGTTTATTACCCTTCGGGAGTGATTCCCTATTAGTGTCTATTTTATGTGTAGAGAGAGGGGATGAGAACAGAGTTTCTTAATAATGCTAGGGATAGAGGTCAGATGAAGAGTAATCTTTGGATTCTTTGGTCTTTTGATTATGCTAGACCTGCGGTGATAAGTAAAAGTAAGCAAGCAATTTCTGTGGTCCAAGAAAACGGATGCGCGTGCTAAAGCGCAACGGCTGTATAGGTAGGAGTCGTTGCTTGTTGGGGGAGCGTCCTACTGTATACAACGCGCTTAGCGCTCTAGTCTTCTTGGTGCTCATCAAATAGTAAAGTTGCATCTTACCGGGTCTTCCCATACCCAACCCAAGGCTTCCGGAGCGATCAATCTAACATAGCTTCCCTGGCTAGTCCTTATCGGCATATTCTTCAACGGCGAAAGATTAACGGAATCCAGGCA
>NW_020637625.1:469-1000 GCF_003573695.1 Papaver somniferum
ATTCCCTGGATAGTCCTTATCGGCATATTCTTCAACGGCGAAAGATTAACGGAATCCAGGCATGCATTCTAGGTCAAGCCTATCGTGGGCAAGCAATTAATCTCCCGGGCGTGGCGTAGATTCTTTCTATCTCTCACCGAAGCCAATAAGTTCGACTCTTATTGTTCGAAGGGAGTGGGCCATCACCATCCTAAATCTCTAAGCGAAGCCGAAGCCAGTGATGGCATCCGACGCATGGTCAAGACATGGTTCGGAGAGCAAGATGATTGGTTGGTCGAGAGCGGGACCTAATGACTCCAAGTATAATAATATCACACACAACTAATATCGTAGAATAAGTCTCGTGGAATTCATTAATAGCATTCAACGAGAGAGGAGTTACAAAATCAAAGACTCAGTTCAGTTTCCATTTCTTCCTTCTTCTGAAGACTTTTCCCATGTCTTTCTTGGTTGGACAAACCCAACCGGCGATTTCCGACAAGTCTTTCTTTTTTAGGGGGCAGTAGAGCGGTAAAAAAGTGGTATTCAATG
>NW_020637626.1:0-367 GCF_003573695.1 Papaver somniferum
CTTCAAAACCTTCTGGTTTTTCAACATACACATCTTCTCGCAATTTACCATGAAAGAATGCTGTCTTAACGTCTAAGTGGTGAATTTCCCATGAGTTTGATGCTGCTTCTGCTATTAAGAGACGAATTGTCTCTAGTCTAGCAACTTGTGCGAAAACTTTATCAAAGTCTATGCCTGATTCTTGAACGTATCCCTTAGCTACAAGTCTTGCCTTATATTTGTTGACAGTACCATCAGCATTCCGTTTTATTTTGAAGATCCACTTAAGACCAATCACTTTTACCCCACCTGGCTTATCAACTAGAAACCAAGTCTTGTTTCTGTTGATTGAAATAATTTCTTCTCTACATGCTTGTGTCCATTTAGT
>NW_020637626.1:378-1000 GCF_003573695.1 Papaver somniferum
CAATTCTTTTTTCTGTTGATTGAAATAATCTCTTCTCTACATGCTTGTGTCCATTTAGTCGAGACCTTTGTTTCCTGAAAATTCCTTGGTTCATCATTAACAGAAAGTAGCATAATCTCACATTCTTCTGCAGCTTGAAGAACATAATCCTCCAGATACTGTGGCTTTTGTATCTGTCTTGTTGATTTTCGCAGTAGAATGGGTTGAGTTATTTCATCGATCTCCTCTTCTAACGCTTTTTCTATCATATTTCTGAAAGCTTTGAATCTATCAAATGCTTCACTCTTTTCTTTCATAAGAATAGACCACATATATCTTGAGAAGTCATCTATAATAAAAAAATATGTATTTGTTATTTGCAAGGGTTTGTGGTGTAATAGGACCACATAAATCAGCATGAAGAAGCTCTAATGGCTTTGAGGCTCTGAATGTTGTTGCTTTTGGAAAACCTTGACGCGTTTGTTTCCCAACTAAACATGATTCACAGATCCTTGATTCATCGTTTATCTGTGGTAGCCCTCGAACCATCTTGTTCTGAGACATAGTTTTTAAGGTTCTGAAACTTATGTGTCCTAACCTTTCGTGCCAGTTCCATGTCTGATCTTCCAGTCTCATATTCATA
>NW_020637627.1:0-444 GCF_003573695.1 Papaver somniferum
AACAAAGTCCATTTTGAGTTAGACCTTGTGAATCCTGCACCCCTAAAATGGAAATATTTTGTGCTTAAAAGTAAACCTGCTGAAAATTACAGGTTTGGGGGTGATTCATCCGGTTTTTCACTCTCGCTCTCATTTCAGTCCAATTTTAGTGTTTTGAAACTGTCTATGTTTCAACACTTTGTCTTTTGGGTTGATCCTCAACTCTTTAGACTTTATGTATATAGTGAATTTTTTGTATATAATCTGGTAGGTAGTTTTTAGTGAAATTTTATGTTTTCTTTATATTTTGCTACTCCATGGTAATCGCGGCTAAAAAATGTTGTATTTTTGCCTTGAATAATGGAGTTCTAATCTTGCTTTCGCCGAAATCGGGTATTCTCTTTCCTTTTTCTCTACTCAGCATAATCCTCTCCATATGTTGTATTATAATTCTTTACATCTTTT
>NW_020637627.1:644-1000 GCF_003573695.1 Papaver somniferum
CCGTGCACTTGCGGTATTACTGTAGGCCCCCGTTTTTATTGCGCTTAATTTTATACATATCTCCGGGCCCACCAAGTTTTTGGCCGGGGATAATTTCTAATACCCTTTTCAAAGCCTGCCAGTAATTAGTCCAGCTGTGTAGCAGATGTCCCTCTCATCTTTATCTCTCTCCTAATCTTATCTAGCTGTGTAGCGGATATCTCTTTATCTAGCAGTCGTGCGGATGTGTCTCCCCTTTTCTTCAGTCAGCTTTAGAGCTGACACCTTTAATTTCTCTGGCATTCTAGTTACTTGGAGATAGGTTGAGAATATGTATGTCCTCATAGCTCTTTGGATACTTGTGACCAATTAGAAGT
>NW_020637628.1:0-405 GCF_003573695.1 Papaver somniferum
ATCCTGGTGATTTCCCAGGGTAAACGCGGATATGCACATCTGTTTTACAACACATAAACACGTTAGACAGAAACTATGTCCTCAAAATTTCTTTTGATTACTTACTGATCCTTTAGACCACGTTAAAACACATTAGTTTCCTGCCAAATCTTCAACATCTAAGATTTGTTAGTGGTTGTAAAATATATAACAATGGAATACCGAAATATATGCATTAATATCCAGCAAATTTTATATGTGCGTTTGCAAACAAACTGGCCAAAAGGCCTTGAACACGTTAAGCATTCCTATGACATACATCCCCCCACATTTAGATGATTTAAAATTAGTTAAGGCTTACCTCTTGCTTTGAGCTAGTGCATAGCAGCAATGGGTACAACAACTAATCATCACAAAATGATCCTC
>NW_020637628.1:416-639 GCF_003573695.1 Papaver somniferum
GAGCTAGTGCATAGCAGCAATGGGTACCACAACTAATCATCACAAAATGATCCTCATCTCTTTTCGTTGAAATTCTCAGCACAAAACATCACTTTAAAGGTATACAAACTTAAGTAACTTCTTAAAGATAGTCACATGATTGTTAAGCCTAACGTGATTTCCATAGCACCTTTGCATGAGGAGATGCATTGTAAATTAACTTACTCGTTCTGCCAGGTATGTT
>NW_020637628.1:839-1000 GCF_003573695.1 Papaver somniferum
AAACTTAAGTAACTTCTTAAAGATAGTCACATGATTGTTAAGCCTAACGTGATTTCCATAGCACCTTTGCATGAGGAGATGCATTGTAAATTAACTTACTCGTTCTGCCAGGTATGTTTTTTGCATGATGGAGGACTCACTTTCATTGACACAATCTAGTG
>NW_020637629.1:0-277 GCF_003573695.1 Papaver somniferum
CAGTAATGGTAATGGTCCTCCTGCGTTCTCCAAGCTTGTTATTCTTAAGGTATTATCATACCGAGATTGGGGAATGAACCCTCATGGGTTAAAAAAATTCAATGATCACCCCCATATCAAACCGAGATCATATTCTTATACTGATTATATTAAAGCATGGACACATATTTTTGCTATCAAACTCACGAGATTCTCTCATTCCTGGTATATTGGTTTTAAACTCAATACAATCAAAGAGCTACCAAATTGGTTCAGAGCATGGCTAAGTAGCTGGGGG
>NW_020637629.1:477-758 GCF_003573695.1 Papaver somniferum
TTTCTAAATTATCTTTCAATCACTATTTCTATTTATTAGTTTTAATAATATATTCTGTTTTGAAGTTTTATATATATATATATATTCTGTTTCAATATAAAGATTATATAAAACCTGGGAACGTTTTGGTATCAGATCCATTTAAAAAAGGGGAGATAAAGTGCTAAATATTAGTCGCAGTGAGCTCGTAAAATAAAACCTCTTTAAAAAAATTAGAGCATTGATTCTTGTTGACCATTTACAGCTTTATAAACCCTAATTATGGCTAGCTTTGTCAGATC
>NW_020637629.1:769-1000 GCF_003573695.1 Papaver somniferum
AAAAAATTAGAGCATTGATTCCTGTTGACCGTTTACAGCTTTATAAACCCTAATTATGGCTAGCTTTGTCAGATCGTTTTCAAAGAAAAATAGTTTGAAAAATAAAATAACCCTTAATTCAGAAGAGGTCATAATGCATGACATTGAAAAAAAATACAAAATTGGAATATTCCTAAAGTTCCAGTTAATGAAGTATATAAGAAAGGATCTTTTCAATTCAGAAGCGATTAC
>NW_020637630.1:0-725 GCF_003573695.1 Papaver somniferum
GACTTATAACGAAGTGTGTAGAATTTTTTGAGTTAACGTATATAAAATTCAACATTTTTATGAACTCTTTATTTTTGTATTGGCTTTGTGTTTCAATTTGATTCAAATAGATGAAATTTTTTAGAATTTGGGTTAGTTCTGGCTGGTCTTTCATCCTTCTTCTATTGTGAAATTCGAATTCCTTCATATTTTCTTGAATCAACTTACATAGAAATGCAATTTTTGCTAGAGCTATTGCCTTAGAACATATTAATTGTAATTACAATACATTTTTCGAACTTTTTCTGTTAAAAATGAGTTTATCTAGTTTACAATTTAGTCTCAGAAATCAATTTCCGACTTATAACGAAGTGTGTAGACTTTTTTAGGTTAAAGTATATAAAATTCAACATTTTTATGATCTCTTTATTTTTGTATTGGCTTTGTGTTTCAATTTGATTCAAATAGATGAAATTTGTTAGAATTTGGGTTAGTTCTGGCTGGTCTTTCATCCTTCTTCTATTGTGAAATTTGACTTCCTTCATATTTTCTTGAATCAACGTACATAGAAATGCAATTTTTACAAGACGTAATGCCATAAAACATATTATTTGTGATTACAATACATTGTCAAACTTTTTATGTTAAATATAGGTTTATCTAGTTTACGATTTAGTCTCAGAAATCAATTTCCGACTTATAACGAAGTGTGTAGACTTTTTTGAGTTAACGTATATAAAATTCAA
>NW_020637631.1:0-260 GCF_003573695.1 Papaver somniferum
TTCCTAAGTCAACCAAAGTCCTAACATAACCACGTCTTGACTGTAGTCAGCAACAAAATCATTTTTGTCGTTATAAAAGTCAACCAAAGTCTAACTACAACGACAACTTGATTTTAGGCAACGACGCATTCGATACGTGGTGGTTTTGAGACATTAGGTTTTTGTGTCGTTTCATAACGTCTCAAATAGCCTCTTTTTCACTAGTGGTCGTGACCCAAACGCAATTCTGATCACTTTTATGTCCCAAAGTCAAAATAGCC
>NW_020637631.1:460-662 GCF_003573695.1 Papaver somniferum
GGGTACAACCGACGTGGACACCGATGAAGATCAATATGACCCTCGAGGAGATGGTGCATTTTATGAGAATGGAGAGTAACCATAATACTCCTTTATTTTAATCAAATACGCTTTCATTAATTTTTGGGTGGAAATAGTAATTTTTCTTGGTTCCCCCGGGACATTTCTGCGACGTTTCCAGTGCATTTCTGGGGTTCCTTTA
>NW_020637631.1:673-1000 GCF_003573695.1 Papaver somniferum
AGTAATTTTTCTTGGTTCCTCCGGGACATTTCTGTGACGTTTCCAGTGCATTTCTGGGGTTCCTTTAATACTTTATTTTGGGGGTGTAAAACACCACTTTTTGAGCCCATTTCGCCGCAAGGGCTTATTTCTCTAAAATTTCCTACAAGAACAAAAAATAACACAATAAGTACTTAATCGAGTCTAACAATACAGAATATTGAGAACAAAATAGACACATAAATGCGTCTATCATCATACTGGTTTGATCGCAGAATATGTTTTTCCTTTCTAGAAATGCTATATTTCGATGTTTGTTGATTGTTGGGTGAATATTTTGATGTGTGT
>NW_020637632.1:0-643 GCF_003573695.1 Papaver somniferum
ACGCTGTTGTGTTGTGTTGTTGTTAATTTCGCTGAGGCATTATTGCTGCGAGATTCTGATCCTACATCTTGCCTCTTCTCATATCTTCTCTGCAAAGTAGAGAATGATGTGAGAAATGCCGCAGCTGTTCATCTCTTCATATTCTGCATTTATCACACGTATTCTTTCTTCCATCTGTTTCTTGACACGTCTTCTGTAACCGCTGCTTTTCAACCGCTCACGTCTTTTCGTCTTAATGGTGTTTATTTCTTCGAGTAAAAAATCTCCTTTATATACTCTTCTTACTCTTTTTTCCACTTTACTTTTACTTTCTCTTCTCTTTTTATTCTCTCATCTCTACAACTCTGTTGTTCTTCTGCAAGTTCTGCTACTGTAATTTTTCCCTCTTCAATCTTCTTACTTTTTATTTATTCCCATACTCTATACTTAAATATGCCTCCAAGTGGTCATAGACATGAGAAGAATTTAAAAGTCCAAAAAGATCTTGCTGAGAAAGGTTTCACACTTTCTACCATTCCTGGTGAAAGTGCCAAGTCAATTCTTTCTGTCAAACTTTTCTCTGATCAATATTGTGATGATCAATCAATCATAATTTCGCTAGGTCAGATTCTCGCAAGTCTCCCCATTCCTCTTTATGACCCAG
>NW_020637632.1:654-1000 GCF_003573695.1 Papaver somniferum
ATCAATCAATCATAATTTCGCTAGGTCAGATTCTCGCAAGTCTCCCCATTTCTCTTTATGACCCAGATATTCCTCTATTCTATGAAATTCTCGCTCATTCGGGATTTTCGCGAGCTATTTTCCAACTGAGTGGGGACTGCATCCGTCTGATGCTAGAGTTCGCTAACCGTGGTGCTGGTAAAGGATCTCTGTACTCCAAAGAACTTAGGGATCCTAAATTCGCAGACCTAGAGATAATTGCTGAGAAATACACAGTAGTGAGTTTCTTTGAGAATTATGAACTGATCTCCATGAAGAAAGAGAATACTCGCTGGGATATTCGCTTAAAAAAGAAAGATAACATTGA
>NW_020637633.1:0-341 GCF_003573695.1 Papaver somniferum
TTTCAAATGTGTCGAATATTTAGTTGTGAGACTAAACCTAAATGCTTTAGGAAATTAGAATCAACACATTTTCTTAAGAATGACTACTACCCTCACTGTGGTCAATTTTGTAAGTCAAACTTGATTGACTTAGAGGATCCTCAATTATTTAGGTTATTATTATGTGCTTCTAAATTTTTCTTTGAGTTTTTACAGACTCTAGGACCTAATAATTCGGATCTCACTTTTGAGGAGTTGCAGCCTAAAGAAATATATTTAGACCCTTTTATAGAACCTGAACCTGAACCAAAATTAGATGTAGTTGTCTTAACCAGGAAACAAGGTAAGGGCATGCTAGTCTT
>NW_020637633.1:541-1000 GCF_003573695.1 Papaver somniferum
GGGAAAATTTTATTCTCAACTGTGTAACTTTCGATCGATTCTTGAAGGAGTTCTGGGTAGACTAAAGGGCTGAAACTTAATGGGTAGTTGTGATATGTCCTAACAAAGCTAGTATGGGTGTTTGTTTCGATCAAATTTGTCTAGATAACTTGGTTTAATCCAAACAGGGAGTTGGAGGAAAAACATGAGCTTACACGAGTTGTGGTGAATCTAAACGTGTACTGCACGTGTTTGGAAGCCTTAATCAACACTTTGGAACGTGAAGAAGATTTATAAGGAATTTAATCCAGCTGCAGATGCGTAAAAATCAAAATCATTGATAAAAAAAGAAAGAAAATATCCCGAGTAAAAGAAGATTATTTGGGATTAATGTAGGAGATTCAACGCGTGTTTTTTCTTTAAATAGATTCCCTGGGAGTCCTAGAGAGGGTGTCGAGAGTCTGGGGGGCTGAGGAGAGC
>NW_020637634.1:0-479 GCF_003573695.1 Papaver somniferum
AAATAACCTTAAAGTGTTTGCTAAGTTTGCTTTTACAATAATTAATTGCCTCACAAACATCTCTCAAAGTGATTTGTCTCACAAACCTCCCTCTTTGGTCTAGGTGTGTCTGTATCTCAAACCAGACTCTAGATGTCTTAGCTATGAGCTAAACATCTTTATTCATAGATTTAACGGTTTCTTAAACCTTTTCGGAATTTATTCCTTATCTAGGAATAATTATTTTTCTAGGTATATTTCCTTATCTAAAAATTACCTTGTCTAGGAATAATTCCTTAAGTATATATTTTCTTGTCTAGGAAATATTCTTTTTTTAGGTATATTTCCTTATCTAGGAATACTACTTTGTTTAGGATTATTTCCCTATCTAAGAATACTGCCTAAACATTATTATTCCTTCATAAATTAAAATTTTATCCTCAATCCGTCTTGAGGATCACTAGTTCCCGGGTAGAGGATACACATGTATCATCCCCCCC
>NW_020637634.1:490-1000 GCF_003573695.1 Papaver somniferum
TAATTTGAAAAGCATCCATATCTCCTCGTCTTGTCTTAGTCACTCTTCGCTCCATAACGAAATCTTTTTCGAGTAGTTCTTTTTCTTCTTCCTCGTTATTTTCTTCAAAAACACCAGATAAAAACATAGTCTTTTTCTTCGTCTTCGGTTTAGGTGTATAAGACTTCATGTCTGCTTGTAGCGCATCCACCTTTTTTTCCATAGTTTGTGATTCGCTTTAACCCATTACGAGGGAAAACTGGTCACACTTTAACCCACTACTCTCATTGATGTTAACCGACCGTCCTTTCCTGACACTTTCTCATAATGGGCGCGTTGCACGCCGCACGCTGTAAACCGCCAGACCAATACCCTAGTGAGCATCCCCCAGTTTGTGACATGTTTGATTTCTCGAGTAAATGGGTCAAGTCGTGAGACTCGCCGCTAAAAGCATCACATAGTGCATTTATGTCAAATAATAAAAATTATTTGTGAAATCAATATTTATAAATCATTGCTTATAATCTATGT
>NW_020637635.1:0-571 GCF_003573695.1 Papaver somniferum
ATTTATATCTAGTTGAGTGAGAAAGTGAAATTATATTTGCTCGGCTGACAACCGGTCAGGAACCGATCTTATGGACATGTGCAACACATTTTTAGGCAAAGGGGAACCGATCCTATGGACATGTGCAACACATATAAGTTAGATACCATATATATGTGGGGAACCGATCCTAGTACCTAGTCAACCAAATTTTGGAAAGCTAATGTGACTATGCAAAATACTCACATGGAGGTAGAACCGAAACTTGTTTTGGTAGAACCGTTAAACCCATGATTTGTGATTGAGTGTTTCTTGATCAGTCACATAGTTCTAGAAAGTAAGATGAACCAATTCTAAACTTGTTTGGAAGTGTAGGAAATCGGTTTCAAGGTTGTAAGTATGAAAGAGGACTTACAAAGTAAGGATGTCGACATACTTTGAACACGTACAATAATGTTTATCTTTTATTGTTCAAAGTTATTCCTTAATAGCTACAGGAAGAAAATCCCAGGATCGAAATATAAATAAGTTAAGAATCTTTTAATTAAGGTTGTTAATTTTATTTTAGGAAAATGAGAATTAGTAATGTGCA
>NW_020637635.1:582-1000 GCF_003573695.1 Papaver somniferum
TATAAATAAGTTTGTTAATTTTATTTTAGGAAAATTAGAATTAGTAATGTGCATTTATTAGTTAAGATTTTCCGAAGAGATTTTCGGTCATTATTTTGGACAGAGCATTTCTAGGAATTATGAAAACCAAATTTGTAATATATTGAATATCTTTGAGAATATTTTCGGTTTTGGAAATTCCTTGGTGTCCAAACTTCCTTGTCTATAAATACTTGAAGTTTGCATTTCTAGCAAACTAATCCTTCATGACAGCAAACTTCCTCGGTTGTGTTGTTACTGGTGAAGCCGCCTATTCGGAGAGGAGAGTAACCTAATTAGGAGAAATCTCTTATGGCCGCTTAGTTTAAAATATTCTTTGGGATTGAGAAGCTCTACGAGTACCGTTGGTGGAAAACTAGATAATTGCGGTTTATCTTGT
>NW_020637636.1:0-552 GCF_003573695.1 Papaver somniferum
ATGTTTGTGACTTCTTTATCTTTCATATCGGATAACTCTCACGATCTCAAGCCAATCAAAGATTTTACTCGTATGATAGAAGATGCAAGATCAGATCACACAACTACGATAAAAGTAGTATCGGTCTGGCTCCATAATCCCAATGAAGTCTTTAAGTCGTTAACCTGGTTTTAGAGAAGAAAACCAAAGGTTAAAGGAGAATCGACTCTAGCGAGCACACTAGTATCACACAGACGTCTGGGGATTAGTTTTGCACAATGCTAGATGTCTCCTTTATATAGCCTTCAAATCATAATTTTTCCTAAGTTACAAAGCAATTCATATTCACCGTTAGATGAAAACCTGATTTAGATTCAAGCTAATATTTCTCAACTGTTAGATCGAAAACTTAGCTTGTCACACACACTTGGGTAGACGTTTACTGGGTATGTGAAAACCGTTCCCAAACGTGTACGTGTATGTTGTTTCAACATAGTAACCCAAAAGGTTAACCATATGAGAAATTCATATTAACCTAGTTCTTCTTCACCAAAACTAGTTTAATTGACTCAA
>NW_020637636.1:584-1000 GCF_003573695.1 Papaver somniferum
GTTCTTCTTCACCATAACTAGTTCAATTGACTCAAATGAACTAGTTAGAGAGTTGTTCAATTGCTATGAGATCTTATGTAACTACACAAGACACAATTGAAACAAAGATGATTCGATTCGATTGAATCGGCTCATGAACTTTATAGCCACGGTTTGCACAAAGCATTCCTTAATAATTTAAGTTTCATGTTCAGAGCACATCTTTAGATCATAACCACTTAAGCTCACAAACAAGTTCGCGGACTTAAGGAAACCGGCAGAGTTTTCCAAATACAACAGAAAATCTCGGCAAAGAGACTTCCGCCAGTTCGCGGACTTGAACTTCACGAACGAATTTGGAATCCCAACAGAAATTCTCGGTATAATAACTTCCGACAGTTCGCGGACTGAGTTCCCAAACTGGGTTCACGGACTTG
>NW_020637637.1:0-616 GCF_003573695.1 Papaver somniferum
TAGGCAAGATATAAAAGAAATCACAAACACTTCGTCTCATTGTTTGTGATTCCGCAATATTTTTTTTCGCTGCGTCGATTAAATTATTGTGAGATGATTGATAATACTAGGCTGTTCTTCGGGAATATAAGTCTGATTTATCAATTGGTTCCTGTTCACCTTGATTTATCAAAAGACGGAACAAAACTCGTAGGTATATTCGTGGGAGACGGATTTATCTATTACCGTAGACTTTTCTGTGTGATACAGATTTGTTTATTAAAGTCTTCGACTTTGGGTCATAGCAACTCTTAGTTGTGGGTGAGATCAGCTAAGGGAATCAAGTACGTAGCATCCTGCTGGGATCAGAGACATAGGAGCATAACTGTACCTTGGATAAGTGTGACATTGATTGAGGTTCAACTACAGTCCAGACCGAAGTTAATTTGGAGTAGGCTAGTGTCTGTAGTGGCTTAATACAGTGTGTTCAATCTGGACTAGGTCCCGAGATTTTTCTGCATTTGTGGTTTCCTCGTTAACAAAATTCTGGTGTCTGTGTTATTTCTTTTTCGCATTATATTTTGTTATATAATTGAAATATCACAGGTTATGCGTTGTTCAATCAATTAGAATGTCC
>NW_020637637.1:694-1000 GCF_003573695.1 Papaver somniferum
TTTTGGTTGTTGATTTAAATTGATTGACACTTGGATATTGGTCTTTGGTACCATCCAAGTTATCTCTCTAGTATTTGATAAAGACTCGCAGATTTCTATTTGCTTGAGTATATATCAAATCAAGAGATAGAGATATAAACTCTTTGATATTCTTTTTATCTAGATTGAGTCTGACTGTCTAGTTGATTCTCTAGAAAGTATATTGGAGTTTGTTCATACAGATTGCTAAGCGAAATATTGGGTGTGGTTGTTGTACCCCGACTTTTTCAGTGTAGATCGGCATTAATAAAATTCTTTGTGATTAAA
>NW_020637638.1:0-632 GCF_003573695.1 Papaver somniferum
AGAGGACGTTATATAGCCGTTATTCACAGACCGTTTCACGTCAGAGCAATTCTCAAAGTAATTGAAACTTTTCATGACTTTTGTCACTAGGTGAAGATAAACTTGATTGAAGCGAAAGCTTACCAACACATGTTTCGAGGAATATATAAGCGAGTTAAACTCAGCTCGAAACAATAAATTGTTCCACATATTCAGAAATTTCCCAACATAATATGTGCGCCCCAATTCTTTTGCAATCCTCACCGCATTTATTAGGTCTTCTTGGCGAGGATGCACTCTCAACACAATCAGGTTGTGTTGAGGTGAGCAAAATCTTGCTCACTATAGGTATTTGAAACAAAATCATGCATGGACTCTAGGAACTTAAAAACTTCCTTGAAACTTTCAATAAATGTTCCATACCTTTTTAAGTTGTTATCCCTTGTCAAACTCTTGTCTGGGAGATCCTTCTTAATAGTACTCGTTGCTTTATTAGTCTTCTTTGGTACCCATTTCTGAGCAGCTTTTGGAGCAACGTATTTCTTTTTCTCCCCAATATAATTGTGAAACTTCTTTGGGGGAATATTGAAAGAACTGATATTATGAGACTCAGTTTTTCTCCAGTTTGGAACATCAGATCTTGTCATCCTAAC
>NW_020637638.1:643-1000 GCF_003573695.1 Papaver somniferum
ATGATATTATGAGACTCAATTTTTCTCCAGTTTGTAACATCAGATCTTGTCATCCTAACAGAATCATATCTGGTTTTATCTCGTTTAAGAAATCTGCAATTCCTTTGCAAGTGACCTGGTTTTCCACAATAAAAACAATGTTTAGTATAATGGAAAAAGTTATGTTTAGTATTACCTGAATGTGTATGTGCTTGCTTTGGAGCTTGGCAGGATTTCTTCTTTTCGCCATCCGTAGTTGGTAGAGATACTTTACTTTTGTCAACCGTGGAAGGTTTTGGTTGAGAAGAATATTTAGCTTTGACAAATTTTACCTCTTTGCAAATACTAGGAGCGTATATTCCTTCATAGCCCAATCCT
>NW_020637639.1:0-452 GCF_003573695.1 Papaver somniferum
GTGAATCCACATTGTTGTGGAAGATATCAGTAGAAATCTCCGTTCTCAGGTTGCCCAGTGTATGTTGAAGGAGTTGGTGACATTCATGTATGAATGATGTTGCATCTGCTTCAGAAGTCTTATAATGAGATAATGAAGACTTATCAAATGTAATGTCTATCGTGCTGGTGTTGAATCTGTCGAGATATTTGTGTTGAAGCCAGAGGAGCCATTATCGAAGGTGTACTCTTTGATTGGGAGTACAATTTGAAGGCTTCTTGAGTGTTGAAGCGTCATACCCGAGCATGTCTTAGGTTTGATATTTTGTGACCCGACTATCTTCTGTTGATTCAGCATTCCTTTCGTTACAGCAGTGGGATTCAACACTTGTGCAGAAATCAGAGCTTTCTAATTTTGTGGCACACATGGACAATCCTGCAAGGCTATGTAGAAACTCCCAAAGTGTTCTTTGC
>NW_020637639.1:463-1000 GCF_003573695.1 Papaver somniferum
TCAACACTTGTGCAGAAATCAGAGCTTTCTAATTTTGTGGCACACATGGACAATCCTGCAAGGCTATGTAGAAACTCCCAAAATGTTCTTTGCCATGTTTGGATATTATCTCAGCAATGAACGTCTCAGTGCTCGGTTCGGAGAAATGTTAGATTCAACCAGTTGGTAAAATGCTAATGCGGTGAAGTTACCATACATAACGTCTTACAGAGTTGCTAGCAAAATTAAGTCTCCATGCTAGGATAGCATGTGAGGAAATAAATGATGTAGACACGGGAGAAATGAGACTTTCTTGAGTGTGGAACCTCTTGATGAATGTCTATGCATCTTTTGCAGGTTCTTGCTTCAATCTCGTCAAAGTTCAAATTCCTCCAAGTGCTCTGATGATGGAATGTCCGTAAAATCTTCTGGATCAGAACTTTCTTTGTTGGAGAGATATGTAACCAAAGGCGCTTTGTAAGTACCCATATTTTCAGCGTGGATCCACGCTCTTCTGAAGGACGTGTCATATCCTGGATCTTCCTATTATGTGAAACT
>NW_020637640.1:0-412 GCF_003573695.1 Papaver somniferum
AATTTTCTTCCTCCCTGGCGTAAAGGTGATGAAGGCGTAATTAAGGTGGTGGTCGGTTTAGGTGAAGTAAAAAAAAAAGGATTAATTCCCTTTTATATCAAATTTTATTTCCAAAACCTAATTTTACAAGGATTTCCTTATCGGGCCCGACCCCGCGAATCCTAAACGACCAAGGTCCCGTCGTCCAAATCAGAGGTTCAACACCAATTTATGCTCATTAGACAATGCTCTATCATGCCACTGGGGTCTTCATTCAAGTAGTGGTTTGCTCGTTGTGAATGGGGAAAAACGATTTGCTGGTTTTTACGGAATTGAAGAGTCGACCGTGTGGAGACTCCTTGAACCGAGCGAAATGTTGAACCTCACACAGATGCACTGCAAGAAGGGAGTGCTTTAAGTTCGAGAGATCAAT
>NW_020637640.1:423-1000 GCF_003573695.1 Papaver somniferum
ATGTTGAACCTCACACAGATGCACTGCAAGAAGGGAGTGCTTTAAGTTCGAGAGATTAATCTGTAAGACCCTGGCCTAAACCAAGAACAATGGTCGTTCCAGAGTCAATTCGGTCACAAGAGAGGATGGGTTGATCTGTAGGAGGGAAGCTGAGAAATGCGTGAGATCAATGGTGATCTGAGATTGTAGGTGTGTTGTGAATTCAGCGTGAAAATGCTCTGAATGATTGAATTTTGCTCAATTGAGAGTAATTTCTGTGAGTTCGTGTAGACGAAAGATTGTCTGTATGAACTTTGATGAGAAATTGCTCGTTTTGGCGAATGTTGTTCGATTGTTTGAAAAATCTCTTTTCTTCAATCAGGATTCAGAGACATTTTATAATGCCGGAGTTGAAAACACCATGATCCCATGAAGTGTGACAGTTGCTGGAATTAGAGAGTGGGAAATGGGGAAATCGTGTTAAAACCAATTACTCATCGTGCGGAGACTTGGTTAACTTTCCACCCACTACTTTGCTGACTCTTCCAACTGATTGCACGACTTGCTCACATTCTCATCGTGGGTGAACACACGTGCC
>NW_020637641.1:0-682 GCF_003573695.1 Papaver somniferum
AGAGTTCGGAAAGATATTACCTGAGTGAAGTGAAACCAAAAATTGAATGCAAAAATTATACAACATACAAATCGCCTCGATGGTCAATCAAGGGTAAACAGGGTCCTCCAGAGGGACCTCCTCAACATCACCTGTAGGAAAAGGCTCTAAAAAGGGCTTCTATCGCTGACCGTTAACCTTTGAAGAACTACTACCATCCAGTGTCTCGATCTCAATAGCTCCATGAGGAAAAACAGTACGGACCACAAAAGGACCGGTCCACCGAGAGCGCAGTTTCCCGGGGAATAGATGCAAACGTGTGTCATACATAAGAACTTTTTGACCTGGAGAAAATGACTTCCGTAATATGTTTCTATCATGCACAAGTTTCATTTTGTTCTTATACTCCTTCGCACTATCGTAAGCATCTATACGAATCTCGTCCAACTCATTGAGCTGGAGTTTCCTATGGGCTCCTGCCTTATCAAGTGAAAAATTTAGCTGCTTAACAGCCCAATAAGCTCTGTGTTCTAACTCAACAGGTAAGTGACATGCCTTGCCATAAACAAGCCGATAAGGCGACATTCCAATGGGGGTCTTAAATGCAGTACGGTAAGCCCATAAGGCATCAGTAAGCCTAGACGACCAGTCTTTCCGATTAGGATTAACTGTTTTCTCTAATATACGTTTTATCTCCCTATTG
>NW_020637642.1:0-335 GCF_003573695.1 Papaver somniferum
ACTCAGAAACCTACAACCCTGGTTGGAGAAACCATCCTAATTTTTCTTGGTCTAAGGGCCAGAATCAAGGTCAGTCTAGTAATTCTCAGCCTCCCCCAGGTTTTGGTTATGCTAAGAACTCTTCAGGTCAACCCCAGTTTCATAACCCTTCGGATAAAAAGATCACAAGTTTAGAAGACACTTTAGCCTCGTTTATTAAAAACTCTGATAAGATCAACCTAAAGGTTGCTCAAGGGATATAAGAAAGTAAAAATATAGGTTATGCTAACTCCCAAGCTATTTCTGAGTTAAAAAACCAGGTTAGTCAGATAAATGAATCTTTGAGGGAAAAAGGT
>NW_020637642.1:346-577 GCF_003573695.1 Papaver somniferum
CCATTAAGGGTATAATTCCTACTGTGTGTATGCATCAGATCTATTTAGAGGAAGATACCAAACCTTCTAGGGAGATGCAACGAACACTAAACCCTAATATGAAAGAAGTAGTTCGAACAGAGGTTCTTAAGCTGTTAGATGCAGGCATTATCTACCCCATTTCAGACAGTAAGTGGGTCATCCCCGTTCAGGTTGTTCCCAAGAAATCCGGTATTACTGTAGTCCAGAATG
>NW_020637642.1:588-1000 GCF_003573695.1 Papaver somniferum
ATATTACAACCCTTAGGAGTGGAAATAAATTTGACAATAAGGTTGCCATAACTGATAGTGAACATGTTGTAGTTCACCCTTCTGAGACAGAAAATGAGGAGACTGATAGAGTCTCTAAAAAGACCAATGAGGGTCCTGCTGAGCCCGGCTTTGTTCCCAGAGCCCCGTTTCCCCAGCTGCTAGTTCCAACTAAGAGCGAGTCGAACTTTAATGATATATTAGAGGTTTTTAAGAAGGTTACTATCAACCTACCATTGTTGGATGCGATTAAGCAGATTCCCGCTTATGCTAAGTTTCTTAAGGACTTGTGTACACGAAAGCGTAAGCTTAGTGTCTAAAAGAAAGCCTTCCTAGATAGTCACGTGAGTTTCATTATTCAGAATACCACTACTCCTAAGTATAAAGACCCAGG
>NW_020637643.1:0-255 GCF_003573695.1 Papaver somniferum
CTGAGAATCCAAGGTGCCTCTCCCGGATGGGCTTTATTGACCCCAAATCTCCATGACTCGGGTTCCGGTGGCGGTGTAGCCTTTCCCTAAGCCATGCAACAGGTACCCCCTATTATGACGTACTTTAGGTCTTACATTTTCCTCTTGCGAAATTTTATTCGCGAACTAGGGTGTACGCCATAAAGGTTCGCCCCTTTCTTTTATGTCATTGTTCTGTGATTATCTCTGCGAAAATTTCGCACATCATGATCTTGT
>NW_020637643.1:266-419 GCF_003573695.1 Papaver somniferum
TCACTGCTTTTGCAGAGTTTTTAATTGTTTGCAAAAAAAAAATTCATTAGTTGTGATTCAATTAGATAGGTTATGCTTTGTTTAGATAATCTATGCTTAGGGATACAATTAATTTTTGAGAATTTTCCAGATTATTTGTGAATTAAGAAATAA
>NW_020637643.1:430-686 GCF_003573695.1 Papaver somniferum
TCATCCCATTTTTTCGCTAATTTTCCACCATTTTCTCGTTGATATGTTGGTGTCTCTCGCAAAACTAAATCTCCTGGTTGGAATTCGCGTACTTTGACACGTTTATTATATTCTCGGGCTAATCTTTGCTGATAATTCTCCATGTGTTGTAAAGCTTTTTCTCTTCTTTCTTCTAATTCATCAAGTTTATTTAAGATCAAACCCGCACTAAGATTTTTCTCCCAAGCTTCTCTTTTTGTTGTTGGAATAACAACTT
>NW_020637643.1:697-1000 GCF_003573695.1 Papaver somniferum
ACATGTGTAATAGTTAAATCAGTGTCTTGGTTGTTTTCTAATATCTTGAAGTCAATTTTGTAATAAGTTTTCTTTGTTTTTAAATTTTTAGTAAGTCTAAAATTCATTGCCTTCACAAGTCTTAAAACAACCCTTTTATCAGTATCTACAACAACTTTGAGAACACATCACCTCCTACATCAATTGAACCTTTAGAAGTAGATGATGATGAAGTTCCTCATCCTGCTGATAGTGATTATGATTATGAAAGTGGTGCATAAGACTTGGAAGGTGAAGAAGAAATTCCTTCTAAAAAAGCATCTG
>NW_020637644.1:0-392 GCF_003573695.1 Papaver somniferum
ATATCCACTGAACTTCCTGTATCGACTAAAGTTCTGTTCAATATCCATTCTTCCGTGGATTTTGTTGTTGTCCCCTTCTCTTTTCGTGTAATAGGAACTGTAATAACCAATGGAGATGTGTGGCTCAAATTTTCTTTTGGTATTTCTGCTGCCATGAATGTGATTTTTTTCTTTTTCCAATCTTTCAAGGGTGATTTCTTTTCTACCGCCATAACCTTCCTTCCTTCAAAATCTCGTTTATGTATCCTTCCTTTGATGTTTTCATGGAATTCATTAACCATTGTTTTTGTTATCATATTACACTCCAATATTTTGTCATCTTCATTGACTCTAATCATTTTTCTTTTAACTGGTTCACTGATTTGTTTAATCACTTTCTTGATTTGAACAAT
>NW_020637644.1:403-1000 GCF_003573695.1 Papaver somniferum
ATCTAATTATTTTTCTTTTAACTGGTTCACTGATTTGTTTAATCACTTTCTTGATTTGAACAATCTCAACAACAATCTTCAACTTTCAACCTTCACCCCTCCCTATTTCTAGCGCCATTATGTAGTTGCAGGAAATCCTACACTACACCCCTTACAAGATTTCATTAACATTCAACTCATTTTTGGATTAACAATCTTAATTTTATTGATGAATCTTTGAACAATCTTACAAGAAAAGATAAAGGGATTAAGAACAACAACCACTCTTGATTTTCTCTCTCCTAATTGTTTTTTATTCCTCTCTCTAAAAAGATCTCTCCCTTTCCTTAACAACTGAACGGCTATTTATAGGGAATTACATAGTGGATGACATCTAATATGTCCTTTATTTTCGGATATGACTTGCGACATTATCGCAATCTTATAAATATCAATCTCGCAAACTTCCTTATTTTCGCAGGACCGTCACACTTTTCTCATGATTTGGCTGATGTCGTTTATTATGTCGTTTCTGAAGTTTTTCTGCGACACTGTCGTGTTGTGTTGTTAATAATTTCGCTGAGGCATTATTGCTGCGAGATTCTGATCCTACACTAC
>NW_020637645.1:0-501 GCF_003573695.1 Papaver somniferum
AGCAAACCACGACTTTATGAAGGCTTCAATGTCATGATTGGAGCGTCGTTTGATGAGCATAAATTGGTGTTGAACCGCTGGTTTGGACGACGAGTCCGTGGTCGGTTAGGATTCGCGGGTTGGGCCCAATAAGGAAATCCTTAGAAAATTAGGTTTTGGAAATAAAATTGATATAAAAGGGATTAATCCTTTTTTTCCCCACGACCAGCTATCCATCATCTCTGCATCTTCACGCCAGCAGGATAAAATTCCCCCCGCTGCCGGACCACCACCTGCCGCTGCCGTTGCCGCCGACCGATTTCCGGCCAAACCGACCAGGTGCGTGTTTTTTTTGATGTTTGCTGATGTTGTGACCTTCATGAGTTGTTCATGTTTTGATCATGATGAATTTATATACATGTGTGTATATTAGTGTGAGTTTTATGAAAAACCCTCATTTTTGAAAACGTATGTTCATTCGATCGTTAGTTTTGCAAACTAACTATAATCCCTGATTTAGGA
>NW_020637645.1:512-1000 GCF_003573695.1 Papaver somniferum
GAAAAACCCTCGTTTTTGAAAACGTATGTTCGTTCGATCGTTAGTTTTGCAAACTAACTATAATCCCTGATTTAGGAGAGATTTTTTTTTTAGTATATGAACCTAGGTTCAGTGATAAAACTTAGTTTATGAGCTTTCATGTGTACCAAGGTTCTAACATAAAAGAAGTGAATTTTCATGAAATCGGAATAATCCTTCGTTTTAAAGACAAATAACGATGACACGAAGGAAAATATGTATGATGAACTTGTGTCCAGTGATAAAATTTTGCTTATGAGCTTTCATGTAAATACAAAACTTTATCATATGTATGAGATGTGAGCTTTCACAATATTTTTTGAAATAAACCTTCGTTTTAAAGACAAATAATGACGATACGAAGGAAAAATAGTTTTTTTTATATATATATATATATGCAGCCGTGACATATATTGTGCAAAATATGATGATATATTTTATTTGCATGAGTTTGTTTTCGTTAGATAAAA
>NW_020637646.1:0-598 GCF_003573695.1 Papaver somniferum
ATTTCTCTCAAATTATGAAAATTCCTTCAAATCATGGAAATAATACACAAAAATTACATAAAATTAGGGAAACGCACGGGACCAGGCCCCAGCCGGCCGACAATGCTCAAAGACGGTCCCAACGCCCTTATTTTATTATTTTAATATTATTTGTTTCCTTGATCCCATGGAAACTCCTTCACTTCAAGGAAATTCCTTAATTTCAACAAACTCCTTGATTTCATGATATTTTCATAAAATCATGAAAAATAATATAAAATTAGGAAAGGCACTATGGGACCGTGGTCATTGACCGGCCGGCCATGCCTTGGCCTCAGCGGTCCCACGCTTCATCATTCCTTCATTTTATAATTATTTTCCTTCATCTCATGAAGTTTCCTCAGTTTCAGCAAAACCCTGATTTTGTCATATTTTCTCAAATGGTTGCTCAAACGCACGCCAGAAAATACCAAAATTCTCAGGACTGAGATACGGACGTTTTGACGACGTGAGCATGTTACCTTGACCGATTAAGTTTGGCTCTTTGGCTCGCACGGAGCCGGTCCCACATATTTTCATGAATTGACCTAATTTGCGCAATTGCACGTATTAGGTCCAA
>NW_020637646.1:609-996 GCF_003573695.1 Papaver somniferum
TCCCACATATTTTCATGAATTGACCTAATTTGCGCAATTGCACGTATTAGGTCCAAAACTCTTCCAAATAATTTTGGAATTTTCATAGAGCGATCGTCATTCGATCCCGTGACCATCCAGGGCCGGTTTCATGACCCCTTGGTCGGTCCCTCATCTCTTCATAATTAATTAGGTTTTATCACCTAAGGCTCAGACGAGCATTTTTCTAATAAATGATTAAACCAACATTTAATCATTCTTTCATCAACAAATCACCAAATCTTCAATAGACCTTGGTATTTTCTCACTCGAGCATATGGGCGCTACATGGACGATACATGATCCCATGTAGCCGGTCCCTCCCTCATTCCATGGTTAATTTTCAAATAAACCATCAATTGGTCATCA
>NW_020637647.1:0-424 GCF_003573695.1 Papaver somniferum
CCCTTGGAACCACCTAGAGCCATGGCGTGGTTTGTTTTGAACTTGTAATATTCGGAGGATAAATTTTTTTGTAAAGTTCCGAATGTACGATGGCCCAAAAATCAGAATTTGGGAAAAACTGATACTTTTCAAATTTTGAAATTGAATTAATCGGAAGTTAAACAGTTACCCAAACTTCCGAATATGGGCTGTCTAACCTTCTATATTGGCCCTTGGAACCACCTAGAGCCATGGCGTGGTTTGTTTTGAACTTGTAATATTCGGAGGATAAATTTTTTTGTAAAGTTCCTATTGTACGATGGGCCAAAAATCAGAATTTGGGAAAAACTGATACTTTTCAAATTTTGAAATTGAATTAATCGGAAGTTAAACAGTTACCCAAACTTCCGAATATGGGCTGTCTAACCTTCTATATTGGCCCTTG
>NW_020637647.1:624-1000 GCF_003573695.1 Papaver somniferum
GTTGAACGAGGAAATTTTTTTTTTCTTCCACAATCGGAAGATAATATGAAACTGGAAGAAGAAGAAGAGTTGAAATGAGTAGAATTGTTTTTGATTTGGTTTTTATACAGTTTTACCAGAAAGGAATTTATGTAACTCCAATATCATATAGGATACCCCTTAACTAGAGTCTTTGGCTGGGTATAAATTGATGACCCCTAAATCCTTTGGGGTGGCCCCTAAAAACACCAGGCATTTTATCTCTACTCGGAGTCCTTTTCTTTTTTCATTACCATTTTCAAGGTTAAATAACTTGAAATCATGATGATGAATGTATAATATGGTCCCGAGTGCTGACCCATAATTATGGCACATGTGCCCCTACTTTTAGGATGAT
>NW_020637648.1:0-369 GCF_003573695.1 Papaver somniferum
AGGTGAACAGGAACCAATTGATAATCCGTTCTTATATTCCCAAAGAACAGCCTAGATTAATCAATCACCTCTCAACAGTCTTACTTGAATACACAAGAGGACGTCGAGGAATCACAAACAGTGCGACGAAGATGTTTGTGACTTCTTTATATTTCCTATCGGAGAACTCTCACGATCTCAAGCCAATTAATAAGATTGTACACGTACGGTAGATGATGCAAGATCAGATCACACAACTACGATAAAAGTAGTATCGGTCTGGCTTCACAATCCCAATGAAGTCTTTAAGTCGTTAACCTGGTTTTAGAGAAGAAAACCAAAGGTTAGAGGAGAATCGACTCTAGCGAGCGCACTAGTATCACACAGACG
>NW_020637648.1:380-1000 GCF_003573695.1 Papaver somniferum
AACCTGGTTTTAGAGAAGAAAACCAAAGGTTAGAGGAGAATCTACTCTAGCGAGAGCACTAGTATCACACAGACGTTTGGGGATTAGTTTTGCCCAATGCTAGATGTCTCCTATATATAGTCTTCAAATCAGGGTTTTGCCTTAGTTACAAAGCAATCAATATTCACCGTTAGATGAAAACCTGATTTAGATTCAAGCTAATATTTCTCAACCGTTAGATCAAAAACTTAACTTGTCACACACACTTGAGATATACGTTTACTGGGTTTGTGAAAATCGTTCCCAAACGTGTACGTGTATGTTGGCTCAACATAGTAACCCAAAAGGTCAACCATATGAGCATTTCATATTAACCTTGTTCTTCTTCACCATAACTAGTTCAATTGACTCAAATGAACTAGTTAGAGAGTTGTTCAATTGCTATGAGATCTTATGTAACTACACAAGACACAATTGAAACAAAGATGATTCGATTCGATTGAATCGGCTCATGAACTTTATAGCCAAGGTTTGCATACTGCATTCCTTAGTAATTTAAGTTTCATGTCCAGAGCACATCTTTAGATCATAACCTACTCAAGTACGCAAACAAGTTCGCGGACTTAAGACAACCGGTAGAG
>NW_020637649.1:0-454 GCF_003573695.1 Papaver somniferum
TCTGACGAACCATGAATTGATCATCAATTGATCAAATTAGGGTTTCTGAATCCAAGGATCATCATTCCAGATTCCCACCTTAATAATTTTACAACGGCCTCATGGTCATTAATTTTATTAATTATGCTCGGTTCAACGACCAGTATTCTAATTAATATTTTTGGTACGCTGCCAATAATCCATCAGATGAGCAACACATGCTCAGACGATCAAATATTCAACAATTCATCACATGAGCAACACTCGCTCAGATGATAAATATTTTCTCAAACCAAGGAATATTGGTTCAACAATGTATATTCAACGATCCATCGAATGAGCAACACTTGCTCACTTCATCGTAAGAATTATACCTCTGTCTCATGGCATGTTCAATTCATGAGTTTCAGAACATCATGTTCGACACTCAGCAACTACATGGACTCATCGTCCCATCAAACCACGAAGTCATCAA
>NW_020637649.1:465-1000 GCF_003573695.1 Papaver somniferum
ATCATGTTCGACACTCAGCAACTACATGGACTCATCGTCCCCTCAAACCACAAAGTCATCAATTGACTAACAAACCACGAGACGTCAATCGTGTCATTTTGGGGGGATATCACTTAGGGTTTTGGTCTGGCGGTCTAGGGAACGTGTGTCCAAACACACGATGGAATGTGATCAAGTCGTGCAATCAGTTGAAGGAACTCACGAGGTAGTGAGTGGAAAATCGACCAAGTCTCCACACGTTGAGCAACTGGTTTCAAAAAATTGCAATCAGTTGAAGGAACTCACTAGGAAGTGGGAGATTAATCTCTCGGTTCCAATCTAACAATTTCACAAGATGGTTGATCTCAGGTCAGGTTCAGTTACGAATCCTAACTCAAACCATGCTAGCACTAGCAACAACAAAAATCAGAGTATCCCGGAGACAATTCTGACCTCCAACATTGATGGTGGCGACACTACTCCTTCCCACTATGAAAGTCATCCACTGTCCGGACGACACCCTGAAGAAGTCAGAGGAGATCCACCGCCCATCATT
>NW_020637650.1:0-617 GCF_003573695.1 Papaver somniferum
TAATTTCCTCTTGTCATCAAGAAACACATTAAAAGATGCGAATGTGAATTCTACCTAGAAAGCAACCTAAAGTGTAAAAGCACAATTAAGTTTAACTCCCTAAGAGCACTAAGTTCTATGAAATAAGACTAATCATTGCAAACGAACGTGTAAAAGCACTAATCCGTTTTAACAAAGGTTATGATCCACTTGTGACTACTAGGATGTATCACTACAAGCAATACTCACAATTATGCTACTTGCAATCAGGAATTATCACTTTTGCGTATAATAACCTTAATCTAGCAATAGAGATGAAAACTAATTCAATCGATTCGCGACTCGACTAAACAAGCATTCAAATCATATAACAATATTAAAAGTGAATCATAAGCAACAAAATATGGAGGCAAAACTAATTCATTGCATAAATATCATGGTTGAAACTCCAACTTATTTCTTAACCAAAAGAGAATTATCTAAATATGTGAGTGGAATTCATAACAAGAAGGAAAAGAAAACCTATCATGTTTCTAAACCCTAGGCAAAAATAGAAGAGAAGATAATATAATAATGAGAAAACTTTTCTCTTTTATAGGTGTCCCAGTAGTCAAATTCCATCCCCTGCCAATTTGTTG
>NW_020637650.1:628-1000 GCF_003573695.1 Papaver somniferum
GTTTCTCTTTTACAGGTGTCCCAGTAGTCAAATTCCATCGCCCGCCAATTTGTTGCCAAAACTAGCCAAGTCTGGCCGTGAAGTGGAGCCCAACAGCCGCATGGGCCCTCATCAGTTACTGTAGAAGCCCACCCTAAGTCCACCCGAGTCAGCTACTGGATCATCTGAGTCAACTCGCTGAAACGGAACTCTTACCGAGTTCCCCCTGTATCCGACAGATCCCAGGCCAAATCCAGGCCTTTCCCATCGAGTCCTCCCCTGCAATGTTTCCTACACATTCATCTAACATTCCCATTCATTCAATTCCTTCACTGAAGCTTGTTCTTTCCCTGTACTCAGCTGCAGTCACCACCAATTCAATAATAGCACCAT
>NW_020637651.1:0-1000 GCF_003573695.1 Papaver somniferum
CTCTTGTTTGCGTATCTAGTATGCGAACTTGTTTACCTGAGTTGCGTCCGGAACAATTGTTCGCAAACCGGGTTTGTGAGCGGCTTCTAGGCCAAGGTCCGTAGTTGTTGTTTGCGTACCTAGTTTGCGAACACAATGATGAAGTTCTAAAATCAGTTATGCATGATTCTCATACTGATGAACTAAAACATTTACTCCCTCCGTTTCTAAAATATAGGCAGGTTTCCTTATTTGGGTATGTCAAAAAAATAGGCTTGTTTCCATATGTGGAAAGTCAAATGTTATGATTTTACTGCTATACCCATAAAGGGACCACTTCTCTCTCTCCTTTTTCTCTCCTAATACAAAAAGGGGACCACTTCTATCTCCTCTTTCTCTAATAACAAATGAGTGGGGACCAAAGGATATTTTAGGAAAAAACATGAAAAAGTGGCTACAATGATTGGTTTTCTTAATTTTTGTGAAAACCAAACTTGCCTATTTTTTAGAAACGGAGGGAGTATGATTTAAGGAATGTAAATTAACTTTGCAAACTGCATCTTAATGTTCATGAATTGATTCTTGTATATAAGTACTTTGTACGATTACGAATCAAACCGATTTCGATTCAATTTGTTATATATATTTCTATGAGATAGTGAACAATTGAACAACTATGTTTGAAACACAATTAAATTCATTTGATTATCTATCATGATTGATTGATCTTCATTTTTTTTTATCTAGAAGTGTTAGATGAATACGGCTAAGACAAAAGTGTTCATATGGCTAACTTCGGTTAACTGTGATTGAGCCAACTCAATATACACGTTTAGGTACGGTAACCCATATATAAATATAAGTATATACCATTTGTGTGTGACAATCTAAGACCATATAAAGGTGGAGATTAATTGCTTAATTTCTAAGCAGACTTAGCTTGAATCTTAAGTCAGGAGTTCATCTAACGGTGAATATTGAATGCTTTGTTACTAAGATATCTTAGCTTTGATTATAAGCA
>NW_020637652.1:0-409 GCF_003573695.1 Papaver somniferum
TGAAGAAAACCAAAACCTAACTTGATTTGCAAGTATTTCATCCTATAAATACAACTCGAAATTCTGTTTTAAAAACACACAAGAAGTAATTCTTTTTATAGTCTTCTACCTTTGTTTGTGCGGCGTTCTAAAAATCCATGTTTTAACCCATGCAAAAAATACATGTTTTAACCCATGCAAAAAATACATGTTTTACCCCATTCGATATGCGCGTATGCCATGCACCAAGTCCCTTTTCTACACGGATTTATTTTTGGCGAGTTTTCTTTAGAAAATTAATTCCCAAATTAATTCTTAAGAGTTTTATTTATGGGTCAATTCCTTTTACGTGTTTTACTTGTTTTTGAAGAAAACCAAAACCTAACTTGATTTGCAAGTATTTCATCCTATAAATACAACTCGAAATTCT
>NW_020637653.1:0-548 GCF_003573695.1 Papaver somniferum
TCATCTTTGTTTTAATTGTGTCTTGTGTAGTTACATAAGATCTCATAGCAATTGAACAACTCTCTAACTAGTTCATTTGAGTCAATTGAACTAGTTATGGTGAAGAATAACAAGGTTAATATGAAATGCTCATATGTTTGACCTTTTGGGTTACTATGTTGAACCAACATACACGTACACGTTTGGGCACGGTTTTCACAAACCCAGTAAACGTATATCTCAAGTATGTGTGACAAGCTAAGTTTTCGATCTAACGGTTGAAAAATATTATCTTGAATCTAAATCAGGTTTTCATCTAACGGTGAATATTGATTGCTTTGTAACTAAGGAAAAACCCTGATTTGAAGACTATATATAGGAGACATCTAGCATTGGGAAAAACTAATCCCCACACCTATGTGTGATACTAGTGCGCTCGCTAGAGTCGATTCTCCTCTAACCTTTGGTTTTCTTCTCTAAAACCAGGTTAACGACTTAAAGACTTCATTGGGATTGTGAAGCCAGACCGATACTACTTTTATCGTATTTGTATGATCTGATCTTGCATC
>NW_020637653.1:559-1000 GCF_003573695.1 Papaver somniferum
CTAAAACCAGGTTAACGACTTAAAGACTTCATTGGGATTGTGAAGCCAGACCGATACTACTTTTATCGTAGTTGTGTGATCTGATCTTACATCTTCTATCGTACGAGTACAATATTTGATTAGATTGATATTGTGAGAGTTCTCCGATAGGGAAGATAAAGAAGTCACAAACATCTTCGTCTCATTGTTTGTGATTCCTCGACGTCCTCTTCTGTATTCAAGTAAGACTGTTGAGAGGTGATTGATTCATATAGGTTGTTCTTCGGGAATATAAGACCGGATTATCAATTGGTTCCTGTTCACCTTGATTTCATATCATAAGGCGGAATAAAAACCTAGGGTCTTCTGTGGGAGACAGATTTATCCTTTGATAGAATTTTCTGTGTGAGACAGATTTGTTTATTATTAAGTCTGCAATTTTGGGTTGCAACAACTCTTGGT
>NW_020637654.1:0-253 GCF_003573695.1 Papaver somniferum
ATTATAGTACTAGTTATTCGTCTCTAGAGGATACAATCAAACTATTGAAAAGTAGTCCTTTTTATGATCCCTCTGTTCCTATTCCTCCTTTAGAAGAGTACCTCAGGGAGTTAGCTGAGTCGACGCGTAAGTTAGCTGAGATGAATAGTGTAATTCTAGACGAAAGAACTACAATAATGAGTGAACTTTCTATAGAGGAATCCCTCAAGCTGATGGCTGAGACGAACGAAAGACTTGCTCGAAATAATCTTAC
>NW_020637654.1:283-472 GCF_003573695.1 Papaver somniferum
TAGAGGACGAGGTTAGAATAAAAGACACTACTTATTTAGATAAGGTTTAATCATCTTCGTAATATGACGATGAGGATAGCAGTAATGAAGAATCTGAAATATGTAGGCATAGTGATCAGGAGTCTAGTAATCCAATTGAGCTGTATAGTGATTATATTATTTCTAGTTTAAATCCAAATAATTTTTATG
>NW_020637654.1:672-1000 GCF_003573695.1 Papaver somniferum
GCTATTCTTGTCCACTTTCTTGGTTCATTGCAGTTTCCTTTGGTCAGCTCTATTTAGTTTTGAAGACCCACGGTTATTTCGACTGTTATTTTATGGTTCGAGTTGACTAATCCTTTCCTAATTCTGGCTGAAGACTTTAAACTTAGAACTTCTTGGGAGGTATCCCATGCTCATGCAACACGGTAATATCTTTCCTTAAATCTTTCGCTTCAAATGGTAACCGTTTCTCCTTGTTCATGCTTTTAGTTTCATCTTTAGAACATTGAGGACAATGTTAGATTTAAGTTTGGGGGTATGGGAGAAACTTTTTAGTTGCAATTAATAAACT
>NW_020637655.1:0-324 GCF_003573695.1 Papaver somniferum
ACATTGAGGACAATGTAACGTTTAAGTGTGGGGGAGTGGTTAACGTTTTATTTTTCTGTTTCAGGAATTTCTTGCATATTATGACCAGCTGTGTAGCGGGTCTACAAAAATAAATAAATTATGATCAGCTGTGTAGCGGGTCTTCTCTCTCTTATTTTATGACCAGCTGTGTAGCGGGTCAATTCTTATGTTTTGCTCGAGGACTAGCAAAATGTAAGTGTGGGGGAATTTGATGAACATGCAAGTGCGACACATTTTCACCCATAATTACATGAGCTAGGACTCATTTTATCACTAATAATATTGTTTTAAGTCTTTTCAAGG
>NW_020637655.1:335-570 GCF_003573695.1 Papaver somniferum
AGTGCGACGCATTTTCACCCATAATTACATGAGCTAGGACTCATTTTATCACTAATAATATTGTTTTAAGTCTTTTCAAGGAAATAAGCTCTTATGGAAAAGTTGCTCGAAAAGTGGTTTTTGGACCCCAGGGGATACTTGTTATTCGAACTCACAATTCTGGATAAGGGGTAACCTATTACTCTGGGGCACTCCACTGGCTAAGGGGCTACCTGATTTGTTATATACACCCCAC
>NW_020637655.1:581-916 GCF_003573695.1 Papaver somniferum
CTAATGTTTGGAGAATCTACCTTGGAAAAAATAAGAGTCAATATTGTTTTATTTATTGAGCGATAATTGTTTGAGAATGAATAATTGAACCTCTTGATATGAGTTTGGCCGAATCCTAGACCTAGTAACTCTCTATTTTATTCCTTTAAAATTAATCTTAACAAGTCTTAGAGTTCGAATCCCTATTTAATACAATTACAACGACAATCAAAAAAAATCTTAATCATTTTGGCGCCGCCGACGCGGATTTGTTTTTAGATTAATTTTTAGTTTTTTTTTTTTTTAGTTTTTATAGTATTTTCTTTAGATTTTCTTTTTCCTTTTTATGCGTTTCT
>NW_020637656.1:0-1000 GCF_003573695.1 Papaver somniferum
TAAAAATCCAAGGTGACCAAACTTGTGGTACAAAAACCCCACTCAAATGTTGGGATTCATTAAAACTCTATCTTAAACTAAATTATACAAAAACTCGAAAATTTTAAAAAATTGATACAAAAATCTCAAATTTCAAAATTGGTTTCATCAAATTTTATGATGAAACCAAAAATTGGTTTCGTCAAATTCTATGAGGTTTCATCAAATTTTATGATGAAACCAAATTTTGGTTTCATCAAAATTTTGTTTTTTGGGGTTTTTGTGTTGCTTTTGTTTTGATGGGTTTTTTGTGGATGGATAGTGACTCCTTTGAGATTATAACTCGCGGACCGTTAAAAATAAGCATAATGTTTGGTCGTGAAATGATGTTTTCTTCGTGGAGGTCATGTATTATAGTTCGTCGCATTCGAAATGACATTTCGTCTGCCGAAATGGACTAAGCTATGAAGCACCGGACATGATATGGGGCAGCGTGTAGAAGATGGATCATGTTGTGGTTTCCGTTAATAGTGGTGATGAGTATCTTAACTCAATTCCCGATTTTTTTCTTTTTTTTTTTTACTTATATTTTTTTTTTTTTTTGTTATTGTAGGTATGGAAAACTATATACGGTAATAGGGTCACCAGCAAAAGTCTGGGACTATCAATGCTGAAAGGCATTGATTTAGAAAAATATCCATATTGGTGTATATGAATTTCTATGTAAACAATAATCACGAAGAACTGCCCAGGAAAAAATCTAATATAAATTTAGCCTCATTTTACATTAGATGTTGACCTAATCCATATATTAGTGTAATCTTCTCAATTCAACCTGGCAAGAGCATATGAGGGAAGCTTATAACTACTGCAACTAGATACCAGATCGACGAGTTGGGTAGACTCGGTAGTTGTGCTTTTATCAGAATGAGTAAAGGTGAATCATGCATTTTTGATGTTTCTTAATTGAAGTATGAACTTCTTTGATTTTATATAAGGATAATGGAAAAAAAATATTGAG
>NW_020637657.1:0-448 GCF_003573695.1 Papaver somniferum
TGTCATTTTGTGACAAAAAGGAGGAGAAATATATGGAGTAAACAAGTGATACTGATATTGATTTGTATTGATTTGGTATCACTAAGGAAAGGACAATGGTGCTTAAACGTTATATCTAACGAAAGAGTAAAACATATACTAAGGGGGAGTAACATACCATATGATGATGGAAATAACAAAGACGTGCGGATTGAAAATCTACCTATGTTACCTTTAGGGGGAGTATTAGCTTTGTTATTATAATGTCAACACGACATTTATGGATTGAATGTATATAGGTTATTGTGTTGTTGAATTTGGGAATCAAGCGTATGTGTAATGGATTCTTGTAATTTGTTTATCCATATGATGTAAGAGTTTTGTCACTAAAATTGACAAAGGGGGAGATTGTTAGAGCATAGCTCGGTTGAACCCACCAAGCGTTGGTATGTCAAGATTGGTTGTCATA
>NW_020637657.1:459-1000 GCF_003573695.1 Papaver somniferum
GTTAGAGCATAGCTCGGTTGAACCCACCAAGCGTTGGTATGTCAAGATTGGTTGTCATATTTTGGTGAACCAAAACTCATTTAAAGAGTCGCTTGATTATTTACTAGAGTCAACTTCATATAGGTTAGCTTGAAAGTATTAGGATATGATACATTACAAGTATTACGTGAAGACTTGAAGAATGTGAAGAAGTAAGGAGCTACAACGACGACATCATCCTTCCACTTGAGGTTAGTAATATTTGACTTGAACTGTTTCATTCCCTAAAGTATATTTCAAGTCGTGCATATTGAAAATATAACTGCGAAGCTGTGAATGATTATACTCTAGTTAGACATAATATTAAGGAATTACAATACGAAGTATAACGTCTATCTTTTGAACTTCGTATATAAGACATCGACATAATCGTCTGAATGCTATTGTGATTATATATGGGTATGGGTGAAGATTTCGTCCTAGGAAAAAATGTTTTACATTCATTTAAAGGAAGTAAATTCATAAACTTGTTTTGTGAATCAAAATGGAAATCACTAGGCTT
>NW_020637658.1:0-398 GCF_003573695.1 Papaver somniferum
TGCATCATTTGTTCCATGTCATCCATCCATTGATCACGTTGTTATGATGAATCCGTAACTTCATGCACTTGCCTAACCATTGGTTCACCTCTTGTGTAGAATTGTTGCGAGTTTGTTGCCATGCTTTCAATCAACTCAGTAGCTTGGGCCACCGTCTTGTTCACTAGAGATCCACCACCCGATGCATCAAGAAGATATCTATCACTTGATTGGAGACCTTCGTAGAAGTATTGTATTATCATCACGTCACTAAATTGGTGGTGTGGACAGCTTGCCACCAATCTCTTGTATCACTCCCAACATTCATATAAAGATTCTCCTACGTGTAGCTTTATCCCACAAATGTCTTTACAAATTTGAGTAGCCTTTGACGCAGGAAAATACCTCTCTAGAAAGAG
>NW_020637658.1:409-1000 GCF_003573695.1 Papaver somniferum
TGTTGCTTTATCCCACAAATGTCTTTGCGAATTTGAGTAGCCTTTGACGCAGGAAAATACCTCTCTAGAAAGAGTTTCTTCAACCCGTTCCATGTAGTGACACTTCCGGATGGTAAATAATACAACCATTCCTTAGCATTGTCCGCCAAAGAGAATGGAAAAGGTTTCAACATTGCTCCATCCTCATTAGTCTCCGGTGGAAGCATAGCCATGATAACGTTGTGGAAATCCATGAGATGCTTGTTTGGATCATCATTCGCCATGCCATGAAACTTCGGTAACTCTCTAATCAACCCCGGCTTGATCTTGAAGGTTGAGTTTGTCTCAATACACCACCGTTGTGCATCAATCCTATGAGAAGCCAAGTCCTTGAGTGTACGATTTGCATCACCCATTGCTTCTTCTTCTTCAACTAGTGGTTCTTCTACAAATGGAACCTCTTGTTCTTCTTCTAGTTGGAATGCTTCTTCCACTTCTAACTCTTGTTCTTCCATCGTGTCTTTAATTGGTTGGAGTATTGTGCCTCTTCGATTAGCTATCCCGCACCTTGGATAGTTCCAATCTTTAGAAGCCAGGGATAGGTACCTGAAA
>NW_020637659.1:0-405 GCF_003573695.1 Papaver somniferum
TCCTTTCCTTTCGATTGCATCCACCATCAACCTATCACTTCTTTGTGTATCTTTGATTTTGTGTCGCCAGTTTTCTTTCTTGTTTGCTCTTCCTTCGCAAGATTCTATCTCAGTTTCGTAACACCTCTTTCCTTCAACCCAATCTCCCTTTATGATTCCTACACCACTGGGGTGAGGGAATTTGATGCACTGGTGGAAAGTTGAAGCTACACCTAGAATCCCATGTAGCCAAGGTCGACCAATTAACGCATTGTAGGGTGATTCTACATCAACGACACAGAATAAGATTTCGGAAGATATTCCTTTCAATGGAATTCGCATAGTAACCTCCCCTGTAGGATTGTTAGCAGTACCATTAAAACCATATATCTTATATGTTGATGGTATAAGATCATCATCTCTTCC
>NW_020637659.1:492-1000 GCF_003573695.1 Papaver somniferum
GTTTTATAAGTATGATAAAATAAAATGTTCACAGAGCTTCCAGTATCGATTAGAATTCTATTAATTTCCCATGAATCTTCAGCTTCATCATCCTCATCTTCTTTCGGTTTTGGATTAATTTCTAATTTTACTACCAATAGATTGTCATGCACCTCTTCTCCTTTCGGAATTTCTTCTGCGGTAAAAGAAATGATCTGTTTCTGCCATTCCTCTAGTGGCGAGATTTTCGCAATATTCATAATTTCTCTTCCATCATTATCTCTTGCGAACACTCTACTCAAAACATTATCATGAAAATCTTCAATTGTCTTATATGAATGCACGATAGAGTGACAGAATAGATTTTTTGCTTTTGCACCAACTTCTATGAAGAATGTTTCCTTCTTTTTCATCGTATTCACTTTGTGATGCTCTGGTGGTGGTGGCAGTGGTTGAGATTGTGGATGCCCTACCAGAAAGTCGTTTAGTTTTCCTTGATCTATCATTCTCAAAATAATTCTTTTTACAT
>NW_020637660.1:0-627 GCF_003573695.1 Papaver somniferum
AAGTATCACTCGCCTGTGAATTGATATTTTTGTCCTTTACGCTCTAAATGGACGTTTTCTCCTTCTTTTGCTCCCAAAGGACTCCATCGCACCTAATAACTCAAAACTAGACATAAGAAATGCAATTCACAAGGATAATAGCAAAGAAAGCATAAATACTAGATATAAAATTAGGTGTTTTAGACACCTATCAATTACTCACTAATGCATTGACCTGCCTGATATTTTCCTATGCTATGTTCCCAGCCGAATTCCCAATATTGACATGACATGACGATTAAATGTTCACTCTCAACAGAGTAGCGTGAATCTCCCGAAGTGTCAGTATTGATAATTTGCATGAAAATACTCACATAGGCTTCATCGTCCTCTGACGAAGAGATTTTCGTGTCGACGCACTTTTAATTGAAAGATAGAGCGATCAAACGCGTCCAAATTTCTTAAAGGAAAATCTAGACCGTTCATGTCAGTCTCAATGATAATCACGGCCACACAATTTGGCCGCATGATTCAACAAGCATAGCCTAACAGAACTAGGAAATCACCATAGTGACCACCGACAAGGGCTAAAATCGTAAAACCATAATTATATGTGCTCCTGATTCAGCAATCAGATGAGTATTGAGG
>NW_020637660.1:638-1000 GCF_003573695.1 Papaver somniferum
TAAAATCGTAAAACCATAATTATACGTGCTCCTGATTCAGCAATCAGATGAGTATTGAGGCTCATGTCTCTCATCGAAGCATGAAATCTCATGCCACAAGAATCTCTGACTGAGAATACTGTCTCTCAGAGTGTATGTAGATATGTAGTCTCTCAGCTGAGGCAACGACATATCTCATGAATACTGAGCAATTTCAGTAATTACTTCTATATAGAGTCGAAAGATTGGATGGCTCTTAGACAGCTTGCCTGCTAGTATAGAGCAATAATGTCTTCAGGATGTAACAATGTTTTCCCTGACTATATAAAAGAAATATGACGCTTCAACAAGCTCATATCGCTCAATTCCTGAATAATTAATGC
>NW_020637661.1:0-277 GCF_003573695.1 Papaver somniferum
AAACTACAGGCCTAACAAACAACTAAATTACAAGCCCAAATAAAGAAAAAAATAAAAATAAAACTAACTATTACATACCCACAAAAAAAGAAAATAAAAATAAAACTAAAATTATTACAATCCCAAATAAAGAAAGAAATAAAATTAAAATTAGAAAAATTATTACAAGCCCACAGATTAAAAATGGAAGCCCACAGGTTGGGTTCTCTTAATGGGTTTAGGCTTACCTTTGAAGCACAGCCCAGCTGCTCAGTTTGGTTGCAAAAGCCCAGTTGGG
>NW_020637661.1:477-857 GCF_003573695.1 Papaver somniferum
GATCCTAAGCATACAAAAAGGGAATAGCAAGATAATCAGCTTGCTCAACTGATGTGCTCCTAGTATTGACTGTCTTTTGACAGTACAATCAATCACAAGCACTAGTGAGCACTGATTTCTCCCATTGCTCAATCAATTCAGTGAACTAAGGCTTCTAACCTAACATTCCACTACCTAACAGTCCACTAAAGCTTCATCTGAGCCTCAGCTAGTGAGACTTAGCTCATGACTAACATGCTAACACAAACATACATCATACAAGATAATTGAAACATGAATTCAAATATTGAACATAAACAGAACATGAAAAATTGAGGAACTGGCTAGTCCAGTCCTCTTGGTGGTGCTCTGGCTAGTCCAGGCATATCTCAATTTCACAC
>NW_020637661.1:868-1000 GCF_003573695.1 Papaver somniferum
CAGGAGCTTCAGACTTCGATGCACGACGATGAAGCGACCGTAGGATGCATCTGTGGATCCAATCTGATGGCTACGAGCTTAGGCAGGCTTTGGGCTTGGTCTTGGACTTAGGTTAGAGTTTGGGCTTAGACA
>NW_020637662.1:0-592 GCF_003573695.1 Papaver somniferum
CAAAACCCTAGTTAATATCCCCCCCATGTGACACGATTGACATCTCATGGTGTAATTAGTCAGTTGTTGACTTCGTGACTTCATGGGACGATGAGTCCATGTATTTGCTGAGTTGAACATGATTTTGCAAAATTTTCTGAGACTCATGAATTGAACGTGTCTGTTGAGACAGAGGTATAATTCTCACGTTGATAGTTGAGGCGAGCAAGTATTGCTCATTCGATAAATTGTTGAATATTGAGGGTTGAACCAATATTCCTTGGTTTGAGCAAATATTGCTCATCTGAGCAAGTGTTGCTCGTCTGATGAATTATTGGTAGAGTGACCAAAATGAAACATTAATTAGAATACTGCTAGTTGAACCGAGTATAATAAAATGATGATCATGAGATCGTCGTAAAGTTATTGGTGTTTGAATCTGGAATTATGATCCTTGGACTCAGAAACCCTAGTTCGATCAATTGATGTCCGATTGATGGTTTATTTGAAAATTAACCATGGAATAAAGGAGGGACCGGCTACATGGGATCATGTATCGACCATGTAGCGCCCATATGCTTGAGTGAGCAAATACCAAGGTCTCTTGAAGATT
>NW_020637662.1:603-1000 GCF_003573695.1 Papaver somniferum
GGCCATGTAGCGCCCATATGCTCGAGTGAGCAAATACCAAGGTCTCTTGAAGAGTTGGTGATTTGTTGATGAAAGAATGATTAAATGTTGGTTTAATCATTTATTAGAAAAATGCTCGTCTGAGCCTTAGGTGATAAAACCTAATTAATTATGAAGAGATGAGGGACCGACCAAGGGGTCATGAAACCGGCCCTGGATGGTCACGGCATCGAATGACGATCGTTCTATGAAAATTCCAAAATTATTTGGAAGAGTTTTTGACCTAATACGTGCAATTGCGCAAATTAGGTCAATTCATGAAAATATGTGGGACCGGCTCCGTGCGAGCCAAAGTGCCAACCTTGGTCGGTCAAGGTAACATGCTCACGTCGTCAAAACGTCTGTATCTCAGTCCTGA
>NW_020637663.1:0-763 GCF_003573695.1 Papaver somniferum
GTTAAGATTTTCGATTCTTTATGTTTGGATTTTACAGAACTTAAAACATAGCTCTAGAAAAAAGGAATATTAGTAATGTGCTAAACTAATATTGGAAGTTTCTCTACGAGAAATTTCAGAAATATTGTTTGACATTAATTGGAAATAAAAAACCAAAATTAGTACTTATTGCATATCTTGAACATATTTTCAGTTTTAGAATTTTCTTGTTGTCCAAACAACCTTGGTCTATAAATAGTGGAGTTTGCATTTCTTGCAAACTATCATATGAGCTAGGAAAACATTACTCTTGTTGTTTCTGGTAGAGTCGTCTATCCGGAAAGGAAATTATCCTAATAAGGTGAAATCTCTTACGACTGCTCGTTTAAAGACTTCTGTGGGATCAAGAAGCTCTACGAGAATCGTTGGTGGGAAACTAGATATTGTTATTTTAGTTTTCGATTATTGATTTGATTGACTAACGGTGGTTTAAACTTTGATTGCACCTAGTTTGATTATTCTTGAGAGCCTTCTCTTCTGACATAAGGGTCACTCAAACGAGATCAAAGTATCGATGGGACCTTTAGAACTGTTTTTAGATCACATCTTGTGATAATCCAATGTTAATAAATTCCGTTCTGTGTGTGATTGATCAAAGAGGATTCAAGTTTTTGCATGCATGTACTTTAAAGATAATTGAAGATTTGAAGACGAATAAGATTTATTTAATTAATTTTTGTATCTTGTGAATTTTTTGTACACATCTTGATCGGCTGGGATACGA
>NW_020637664.1:0-397 GCF_003573695.1 Papaver somniferum
AAGAAAAAAGAAGGAATGTGAGGAAGCCAAGAGCAGTTCCTTCTAATTCTCAGAAGTTTTCTGATGTTCTTAAAGAGTTGAAGCTGGAAAGAAAAGAGATTCAACAAATAAAGGCTTGTGTTTCAAGATCGTTATAAATTCAGAAGGCCCTGGTTCGACATCATCAGCCAAGACGATTTATTGGTATTGACTCCTTCCTCCATGAACCATACGTACCAATGGTTGTTGACGACAAGGAGTTCGGAGACGGTAAGGAATTTTTCAAATATCTTAATGTCTAGTAAAACTTCTTAAGAGAATTTTTATTCTTGTTTTTGTTTAAGAAGGATAACTAGGGTTTGGAATAGCCATTATTGTGAGTACACATAGCTATGTCCAACGTTTTTATCTTGCAATG
>NW_020637664.1:408-1000 GCF_003573695.1 Papaver somniferum
GTTTGGAATAGCCATTATTGTGAGTACACATAGCTATGTCCAACGTTTTCATCTTGCAATGTTTTTAGATTTATTTATTTAAATTCTAAAGTGATTTGGAAGATGATGTTTGCAGTATTAATCTTTATGGTTTTATATATTGCAATATGTTATGGGATATGTGTGTTTGCATCCGTGAACTATTATTGTCCCATACGTTGTCAAAAGTTATCTCTTTCATATGTCGATAAGCATGTATTGATACAAGATCGATGAACTTTTGACAAACAAAAGTAAAGCCTATTGAAAAGGCGAGGGTACCCAAATATACCTCAAGCTAAAACTTTTCCTTCCTATAAGTCCTTTCTCCGAAAGTGATTGTCTATGGACTGAGTCGAGACAATACAACAAATCGGTTCACACTTCGTGTAATCGCTTATGGATACGAGATCGAGACAATACAACGACGAAGTATGTTTACTTGATACAAAGGTTCAGACTTAACCAAACACAATAGGATTTCTTATCAAGTAAATAGGAATTAAAGTTTGTGTAATTTACTTTAATTATAATAAAACAATTATAATGCGGAAATATAAAGTAAATGACACAG
>NW_020637665.1:0-384 GCF_003573695.1 Papaver somniferum
CCTCGGCGCCTTGATCAGATTCTGCACTCCTTGGGAGAGTCCTTATTACCTTAGTCGCCCAACCTAAGTCATATGCTTAAGTTGAGAATCCAAGGTGCCTCTCCCGGATGGGCTTCATTGACCCCAAATCTCCATGACTCAGGTTCCGGTGGAGGTGTAGCCTTTCCTTGAATCATGCAATAGGTACCCCTTATATGACGTACTTTAGGTCTTACATTTGCCTCTTGCGAAATTGTATTCGCGAACTAGGGTGTACACCATAAAGGTTCGCCTCTTTCTCTTTTGTCATTCTTCTCTGATTATTTTCTGTAAAATTCATTATCTCTGCGAGAGTCTCGCAAATCATTATATTGTATCTGAATTTCGCAATCTCAATTTTGTTGT
>NW_020637665.1:395-1000 GCF_003573695.1 Papaver somniferum
TCTCTTCGAGAGTCTCGCAAATCATTATATTGTATTTGAATTTCGCAATCTCAACTTTGTTGTTCAATCAAATGTATTTTTGAGAATTTTACTTATTGCGAGATTATCGCAACAACTTAATCATTCATACATTTCTTGTTTTTATTATATATGCCATCCTATGCTTCTTTATTATTTTCTGCTACTGCTTCCTTGGTAGTGGTATGTTCATCCTTTTTATTCCGAGCTAGCATTAATTTCGCAACGTCTCTTCTCCTTTCTTTTCGATTGTATCCACCATCAACCTTTCACTTCTTTGTACGTCTTTGATTTTGTGTCGCCAGTTTTCCTTCTTGTTTGCTCTTCCTTCGCAAGATTCTATCTCAGTTTCGTAACATCTCTTTCCTTCAACCCAGTCTCCCTTTATGATTCCTACACCATTGGGGTAAGGGAATTTGATGCATTGGTGGAAAGTTGAAGCTACACCTAGAATCCCATGTAGCCAAGGTCGACCAATTAATGCATTGTAGGGTGATTCTACATCAATGACACAGAATGAGATTTCAGAAGATATTCCCTTCAATGGAATTTGCATAGTAACCTCCCCTTTAGGCTTGTTAGCAGTA
>NW_020637666.1:0-376 GCF_003573695.1 Papaver somniferum
TAATGCTAGCTCAGAATAAAAATGATGAACATACCACTACCAAGGAAGCAGTAGCAGAAAATAATAAAGAAGCATATGATGGCAAAGATAATAAAAACAAGAAACGTATGAATGATTAAATTGTTGCGATAATCTCGCAATAAGTAAAATTATCAAAAATACATTTGATTGAACAATAAAATTGAGATTGCGAAATTCAGATACAATATAATGATTTTCGAGACTCTCGCAGAGATAATGAATTTTACAGAAAATAATCAGAGAAGAATGACAAAAGAGAAAGAGGCGAACCTTTATGGCGTACACCCTAGTTCGCGAATACAATTTCGCAAGAGGAAAATGTAAGACCTAAAGTACGTCATATAAGGGGGTACCT
>NW_020637666.1:486-890 GCF_003573695.1 Papaver somniferum
CATGGCTCAGGGAAAGGCTACACCGCCACCGGAACCTGAGTCGTGGAGATTTTGGGTCAATGAAGCCCATCCGGGAGAGGCACCTTGGATTCTCAACTTAAGCATATGACTTAGGTTGGGAGACTAAGGTAATAAGGACTCTCCCAAGGAGTGCAGATCTGATCAAGGCGCCGAGGTACACGGTTGAGTCAAGAGTGCCAGGGACGTTTGAAGCGTACCTTGCCATTCTTGACAAGTCTTGGCTTATACTGCACTCGGCCTGAAGAAAACCCCACTTAGGGTGCAGTCTCGTAACCATAAGCCCTATAGGTAAAAGGGATAAGAGGCTGCGAAAACAACTGGTTGTTGTTAAGACTGGATGGGAGGAGCTAACCTTGTATGGTAGAAGTACGCCTCCTTGAAGG
>NW_020637667.1:0-784 GCF_003573695.1 Papaver somniferum
AATAAGGACTCTCCCAAGGAGTGCAAAATCTGATCAAGGCGCCGAGGTACACGGTTGAGTCAAGAGTGTCGGGGGTGTTTGAAGCGTCCTTGCCATTCTTGACAAGTCTTGGCTTATACTGCACTCGGCCTGAAGAAAACCCCACTTAGGGTGAAGTCTCGTAACCATAAGCCCTATAGGTAAAAGGGATAAGAGGCTTCGAAAACAACTGGTTGTTGTTAAGACTGGATGGGAGGATCTAACCTTGTATGGTAGAAGTACGCCTCCTTGAAGGGGCAACCAGGGGGGAGATAAGGGAGACACCCTCCATTAGGGAGTTGATAAGTGTCTTAAGACGCAAATGTCATGAGGCTTTTTATTCTCAAGGATATTAAGGCTTGTCATATTTGTGCAACAATCCTGAAGAGGCAATAATACAAAAGAAAAGGATAAGACGAGATCAATGGGTTTTCACATGAAAGTGCGAAGACGTCCTGCGATTTCGTCGCAAGACGGCAATGTCATGGGGCTTTATTTTCGCAAGAATATTTAGGCCTGTCATATTGTCGCAACATTCCTGAAGAGGCCATAATACAAAAGAAAAAGTTAAGGCAAGATCAATGGGTTTTTGCATGAAAGTGCAAGGACGTCCTGCGATTTTTTCGCAATGACAAGAGGCGGCATAATAAGACCTTTAATTAGGAAGGAAAAATAAGACCACATGATAAAACAAAATATTTATAAGTATTCGTAACAGATTATTTTTTGCAAGAAAGATAATGAGAGGAAAGTATGGGAATCAATA
>NW_020637667.1:837-1000 GCF_003573695.1 Papaver somniferum
TTTTTTGCAAGAAAGATAATGAGAGGCAAGTATGGGAATCAATACACAAGAAGCATTATCTTTCTCATCAACAAAATATTAAAAGGAAAAGTTGATTCCAAAGTTGGTTGAAAAATGTAACTCGCAAAAGTGATAAAAATAAGACAGTTCAAGAAGACAAAGC
>NW_020637668.1:0-392 GCF_003573695.1 Papaver somniferum
ACAAAACTCGTAGATATTTCTGTGGGAGACAGATTTATCTATTCCTATAGAATTTTTTGTGTGAGACAAATTTGTTTATTAAAGTTTTCGACTTTGGGTCGTAGCAACTCTTAGTTGTGGGTGAGATCGGCTAAGGGAATCAAGTGTGTAGTATCCATATGGGATCAGAGACATAAGGAGTGCAACTGTACCTTGGATCAGTGTGAGATTGATTGGGGGTCAACTACAGTCCAGACTGAAGTTAGTTTGTAGTACAGTGTATGTAGCGGCTTAATACAGTGTGTGTTCAATCTGGACTAGGTCCCGGGGTTTTTCTGCATTTGCGTTTCCTCGTTAACAAAACTTCAGGTGTCTGTGTTATTTCTTTTCCGCATTATATTTTTTTATATAAT
>NW_020637668.1:403-1000 GCF_003573695.1 Papaver somniferum
ATTTGCGGTTTCCTCGTTAACAAAACTTCTGGTGTCTGTGTTATTTCTTTTCCGCATTATATTTTGTTATATAATTGAAATATCACAGGTTGTGCGTTGAATCGATCAATTGGTAAATCCAACCTTTGGTTGTTGATTGAAATTGATTGATCCTTGAACATTGGTCTTTGGTACCGTTCAAGTGATTTCTCTTGTATTCAATCAGGCTCGCATATTTCTATTTGTTTGAGTGAGGATTGAATCGAGAAATTGAGATATAACTCTTTGATATACTTTTTATTAAGATTGAGTCTGATTGTCTAGTTGATTCTCTTAAAAGTATATTGGAGTTATTCCACACAGATTGTTAAGCAAAATATTGGGTGTGGTTGTTAGACCCCCGCTTTTTCAGAGATGATACAGGGGAAAGTTGTATTTATTTTTCTTTTTTCTTTTTCTTTTTGGTACTTGAATTTTTTGTGTGTAACTGGATATGAACATGTAACTGGATATAAAATCATAGTGTTGCTGCTAAATGTTGCTCAACACTGAATGAACAGAAAGGTTGTAACTTTATGAAATGCAATATGATGAAGTAAGTTTATTTATATTGTCCGA
>NW_020637669.1:0-520 GCF_003573695.1 Papaver somniferum
ATACTAGTGCGCTCGCTAGAGTCAATTCTCCTCTAACATTTGGTTTTCTTCTCTAAAACCAGGTTAACGACTTAAAGACTTCATTGGGATTGTGAAGCCAGACTGATACTACTTTTATCGTAGTTGTGTGATCTGATCTTTCATCTTCTATCGTACGAGTACAATCTTTGATTGGCTTGAGATCGTGAGAGTTCTCCAATAGGTAAGATAAAGAAGTCACAAACATCTTCGTCTCACTGTTTGTAATTCCTCGACGTCCTCTTGTGTATTCAAGTAAGACTGTTGAGAGGTGATTGATTAATCTAGGGTGTTCTTCGGGAATATAAGACCGGATTATCAATTGGTTCCTGTTCACCTTGATTTCATATCTTAAGACGGAACAAAAACCTAGGGTTTTTCTGTGGGAGACATATTTATCCTTTGATAGACTTTTCTGTGTGAGACAGATTTGTTTATTATCAAGTCTGCGATTTTCGGTTGCAGCAACTCTTGGTTGTGGGTGAGATCAGCTAAGGGAATC
>NW_020637669.1:531-1000 GCF_003573695.1 Papaver somniferum
TCCGAAGTTAGCTTGGAGTAGGCTAGTGTCTGTAGCGGCTTAATACAGTGTGTATTCAATCTGGACTAGGTCCCGGGGTTTTTCTGCATTTGCGGTTTCCTCGTTAACAAAATTTCTGGTGTCTGTGTTATTTCATTTTCCGCATTATATTGTTTATCTTTATAATTGAAATAATACAGGTTGTGCGTTAAAGGTTAATCGATTGGAGATCCGACCTTGTGGTTGTCGATTTCATTTATTAACACTTGGACATTGGTCTTTGGTACCGTCCAAGTTATTCCTTGTATTTGATAAAGACTCTCTATTGTTTTTAGCTTGAGTAAAAATCAAATCAAGAGAGAGATATTAACTCCTTGAGATACTTTTATCTAGATTGAGTCTGACTATCTAGTTGATTCTCTATCAAAGTATTTCGGAGTTAGTCCATACAGATTGCTAACCGAAATATTGGGTGGTGTTATTAGACCCC
>NW_020637670.1:0-330 GCF_003573695.1 Papaver somniferum
AACCGAGCGAAATGTTAAACCTCACACAAATGCACCGCTGCAAAGGGGGTGCTTTAGATTCGAGAGATCAATCTGTAGTACTCCGGCCTAAATCAAGACAATGACCGTTCCAGAGTAAATTCAGTCACAAGAGAGGATGGGTTGATCTGTAGGAGGGAAGCTGAGAAATGTGTGGAATCAATGGTAATCAAAGATTGTGGGTGTGTATTCTGAATATGATAAGCTCTGAATGATTGAAATTGCTCAATTGAGAGTAGTTGCTCAATTGATGAGTTGATGATCTCGTGTTGTCGATGAGACGTGAGATTGATGATACCGTTGATGTCGATG
>NW_020637670.1:530-753 GCF_003573695.1 Papaver somniferum
GAAGTGAGAAGTGAGCAAGTATTGCTTGGATCGTTGAATATTGATTGTTGAACCAATATTCCTTGGTTTGAGCAAATATTTATCATCTGAGCAAGTGTTGCTCATGTGATGAATTGTTGAATATTTGATTGTCTGAGCAAGTGTTTCTCATGGATTATTGGAAGTGTGAACAAAATATTAATTAAAGTACTGGTTGTTGAACCGGTCATAATTAATAAGATTA
>NW_020637670.1:764-1000 GCF_003573695.1 Papaver somniferum
ATTAATGACCATGAGGTCGTCGTAAAATTATTAAGGTTGGAATCTGGAATGATGATCCTTGGATTCAGAAACCCTAATTTGATCAGTTGATGATCAATTCATGGTTCGTCAGAATTTTAACCATGGGACGAAGGAGGGAGCGACTACATGGGACTGTGGAAGAGTTTTGGACCTAATACGAGCAATTGTGCAAATTAGGTCAAAACTTTGAAAATTGATGGGACTGGCTTCCGTGA
>NW_020637671.1:0-421 GCF_003573695.1 Papaver somniferum
TTGTAATTCTTCTGGTGTTGATGGTTCTTGCGGAAATAGAAAAAAATATTTTGGGCAATCTTCTGGCTCTAGTGGTAATTGCTCTCAGCAATTTAGTCAATCTTCTGGTTCTGGTGGTAATCGCCATAAGCATTTTGGTCAATCTTCTGGTAATATTGGATAAGGTGCAAATAAGTCTCAACATTAGCATCATCAAAATTTAATTTCTCCTTCGAAAAAAATCAACCAAAACTGTTTATGTGTCAAATCTGCAAGCAATGGGGTCACACTGCTAATAAGGTGTAGGTTCTGATATATACCTCATACTAGTTATTTAACCCTCTAAACCGTTACCACCTACAAATGATACTGAATCACCACCTCAATCCTTTTACACATGTTCATTGAGTTCATTTTTTCCAGTGAGTCTGTTATTAAATCA
>NW_020637671.1:432-1000 GCF_003573695.1 Papaver somniferum
CATATGTATTGATAGTTTTGTCACTAAAATTGACAAAGGGGGAGATTGTTAGAGCACTGCTCGGTCGAACTCGCATGCGTTGCTATCTCAAGCATGTTTGTCAATGTTAGTGATCAAAACTATAAGTCTTGATTTCTAGTCTACTATAGCTAAGTCTCGGACTAGGATATAAAGTGTAGTTGAGCTCGAAGACTCCATGACGATCATCATATGAGACGAAGAACTACTCAAGGAACTGGTGAAATTCATCGACTAAAAGGTATGTGGAGACTTGAACTTATCTATCTCTCAAAAGTCTATCTACTTTATCTCCTATCTTGAGACAAAAGTCGTTTTGCTATATAGACTTTGATTATACACATTTGTTATTTCGAGCCGAGTTTATCTCGCTTATCTATTTCTCGAAATATGTGTTGTAATGCTTTCGCTTTGGCCAAGTTCATCTTTACCTAGTGACGAAAGTCATGTTATCTTTCAATCACTCGAAAATGGCTTTGACGAAAAATGGTTTGTGAATCACAACTATATAACGTCATCTAAGAATGTTTCAATGATTGAAATGAGAGTT
>NW_020637672.1:0-526 GCF_003573695.1 Papaver somniferum
TGCGCGTGATCGATTATAAGTCGGAATCAAGCTTGTTATTGTGCAAGTACAAAAGACCATTGAAGTTGTGAAGACAATAAGATTTATCTTATTGGTTTTGTATCTTTGTGATTTTTTTCGTGCATAAAATTGATCAGTTGGAATCCGATTATATCTACTTTATCTTTTGATGGACTTTTTCATTTGGTGGTACTCTTCAGTATCTGAACCTGGTAGTTCTGTTTGACTCAGACTGGTTAACTTGTTAATCCAAATCTTGGAAGATCTAAACCCAACAAAGGAGTCTAATTGATTTTAAACATAAAATCCTTTGTCACACTCAACATAATTATCTCTGATTAATTTCCTGAAATAGGAGAGTGGTTACCAAACAGATTAGTCCTTTACTGTTTGGAAAATGAGCGAAAGGGTTGAGTGTTTAAAGTCTTCAGACAGGCTGAAGCAACTTAAAATAGTGGACTCTATCTTAGGATTCGTATAAGTTGGCCAGATTGGTTGTAGGCGCAGGGATAATGAGAAAACTAGG
>NW_020637672.1:537-1000 GCF_003573695.1 Papaver somniferum
TTTTTTTTTTTTTTTTTTTTTTTTTTTTTTTTGCGTTCGTGGTTTCCTCGTTAACAAAATTTTGTTGTGTATTTACTTTTACTTTCCACAATTATATTTATTGTTTTAGTTATAATTAAAAGTAAATACATCGTACATTAATCTCAAACACTTGGGTTGATCCCTATAGTTAGGTTCGGTTTCGAACTAGTAACTATCTACCAAGTGTATACCTTGTGATTGTTATCTTCTTGACAGTTTCTGTCTATACTAGATCACGCAAGGTATAGGACTTATAGGTTAATATCACAAAGATTGTGGTGTACTTGGTACCCTTGTCATTTTACTGTTGAATCTATTCTGGAGATCCAAGAAGCATTTTTATCAGGTGGATGGATGGTCATGAAATATATAAATTCGCTATGGGGTTGAGCATCATCTTGAATTTGTGGAAAATGCATAATTATATTATCTTTTCTAATGT
>NW_020637673.1:0-533 GCF_003573695.1 Papaver somniferum
CTCTTCAAAAAGCTAATGATCATCTCTATGGTATGAAATTTTTCTCATTTCCTTTCATTCAGTCATCCTATTGTCTTATCTTATTTGATTAATCCTTTTTGCAGACATTTATGGTCTTTCTGATGAAGCCATTCTTCTTCGTTCATTTCCCGATGCCCTAGATAATGACACTCTTCTTGAACATCTTAATAAATCTTTGAATAGTTTCTCTAATGATAAAATTTCATCTCTGCCTTTGAATGAATTTAAATCCAAATTTCGTCTCTTAGAGATTGATCATAAATCTAGTTTAGGTTTAGCCAACCAATTTAAACGTTTTTATCTCAATTCTAAAGAGAAGATCAATGAATTAAGAACCAAGATTAGCAAACTTATAGATGATAAAGATCGTATCTCTGATCAAGGTGTTAAGGCTTTGGCGAAATTCCAAGAGACTCTTCTTGAGGTTCAACTTGAACGAGATGAAGCCAATCGTCAAAATGCTGTGCTTAGCGAGAGAGAAAACCAAGTTAGTTCTCGTCTTCTTATAAATA
>NW_020637673.1:590-1000 GCF_003573695.1 Papaver somniferum
ATAAATAGTGATGATGAGTTCGCTTGGGCCGCGACAATCTTGGATAATGCCAGAAAAGATTTAGGTGTAAATGTTAGTCTCCAAGTTGAGCATACAGCCTTGATTAGAGATATGATTTCTGAGAGAGAAGGTTATTAACTGTTTTCCTTTATTAATCTTTGGTTTTTCACGAGTTTTTATCAAGTCACTAATTAATTGCTATATGCTTCACAGAATCTGAAAGTAGATATCGCCAAAGAGTTGAGGAACTTGAAGCTGAAAAAGAGGAACTCGCAAAGAATCTTTCTTCTCGCAACGACAAATATTCTAGATTAAAGAATCAAATCAAGATCACTGTTGCGAACTTTAAGAACGACGCTCTGCATTTTCGCAATCAAACTATTCAAATGGTTTGTGATGACCATAGTATT
>NW_020637674.1:0-637 GCF_003573695.1 Papaver somniferum
AAAAAAAAAAAAAAAAAAAAACCAAAATTTTGCTCCTAATTTCAAAAACCAAAACTTTTCTCCCATTCAAAAACCAAACTTTACTTGCTCCCATTTTAACAACCAAATTTTTTTCTTCTTTAACCCATTAAAACCAAACTTGCTCCAAAAATTTTAAAAAAAACCAAAAAAATGTCTCCCACCAAAAACAAATTTTTCCCAAAAATCCAAACCCTTTAAAAACCAAATTCTGAGCTTTGTACATTCTTTACTTAGCTTTTGAGCCAATCATGAATAGATCTTTTTCTACAGTTGGGGGGTACAACAAATCCCTTAGAGAACTTGCATATGGACAAACTTCACGTTATGAACCTTCCACGGACCATGATGTCAATAGTCATAGGAATTATTATGGACATTTTCAAAGTCCCGAGCCGCAATACATGAACCCTAATGACTATTCATACATGCATCATTCATCGCAACGTGAAAATGAACATTCTGCTAGAGCCTCACTCACACAATCATCACTTATGGATCAAATAGAAGCTCGAATCACAGCTTTAGAAATGCAATCACATGAGGAATCTGTCACATCTAATTTTCTTAGGCAACCTGAAATCTATGCATGTCCCGCATGTGGTAGTTTAGACCACCC
>NW_020637675.1:0-255 GCF_003573695.1 Papaver somniferum
TTACAGACTCTAGGACCTAATAATTCGGATCTCAATTTTGAGGAGTTGCAGCCTAAAGAAATATATTTAGACCCTTTTATAGAACCTGAACCTGAACCACAATTAGATATAGATATCTTAATCAGGAAACTAGGTAAGAGGTTGCTAGTATTGTTCATTTTCTTGGTTTATTGCAGTTTCCTTTGGTCATATCTATTTGGTTTTGAAGACCCACAGTTATTTCGACTGTTACTATATGATTCGAGGTGACTAATC
>NW_020637675.1:455-744 GCF_003573695.1 Papaver somniferum
TCTGTCACTTTATATGAATTTTAGTATGCTTGAGTGCAAACTCGTGTACAACAATTGGAATTTCGCATCAGGGTACTTCTTCCTGTAGTCAATAAGTATGCCAACCAAGGAGATTCTTTAGTTCCTTCCAAGGTTCGTTGTAGATAGCTAGGGTCTGGAGTATAAAGGTTTTGTGGGTATATCTCTAGTAAGCCCTCCCGAGACTCTAACTCGGCCACTAGGGCCACCTAGAGGTTTAAAGGCTTATTGCATACGCTAAATGCAATCGACGATGCCTGCGATAGTGAGT
>NW_020637676.1:0-597 GCF_003573695.1 Papaver somniferum
AATCTCGATTTCTCTCATTGTTATAGCTACGGATATTCAAAAACGGTGATGCTAAACTTACAACCTTTGGGATCATTGGATTACTTGGAAGGACGAAGATTTCAGGGAACGTTGAAGATTAGACGATGGAATAGGAGCCACTAAAGTTTATCTTTTTTGTATTCCATATGTATTAATAGTTTTGTCACTAAAATTGACAAAGGGGGAGATTGTTAGAGCATAGCTCGGTCGACCTCGCATGCGTTGCTATCTCAAGCATGTTTGTCAATGTTAGTGATCAAAACTATGAGTCTTGATTTCTAGTCTACATAGCTAAGTCTCGGACTAGGATAGAAAAGTGTAGTTGAGCTCAAGGACTTCATGGCGATTCATCATACAATGACGAAGATATACTCAAGGAACCGTGGAACTTCATCAATAAAAAGTTATGTGGAGACTTGAACTTATCTATCACTCAAAAGTCTATCTCTTCTATCTCCTACTTCTTATGAGACAAAAGTCGTATGCTATATAGACTGGATCATACACATTTGATACTTCGATCCTATCATATCTCGCCTATCTATATCTCGAAATCATGTGTTGGTAAAGCGTTTC
>NW_020637676.1:692-1000 GCF_003573695.1 Papaver somniferum
TGTTTCAATCACTTTGAAAATCGCTTTGACGAGAAATAGTGTAACAACTATATAACGTCCTCTAAGAATGTTTCAATGGTTGGAATGAGAGTTTAGGTCTATATAACCAATGATGGATATAAGCATTGTGTGGAAACACATATGTGCATAAGTCTTACTCCTTAATACGAAGTTTGCGAACTTTGTTGATTGAGAGAAACCGGAGGAATTGGCTTTGCCAAGTCCGCGAACTCAGTTCGCGAACTTACGGAAGTTCTCTTGCCGAGAATTTCTGCTGGGATTTTCAAAAAACTCGTTTGCGTGTTTAG
>NW_020637677.1:0-460 GCF_003573695.1 Papaver somniferum
GAGATCAGCAAGAAAAGGCTTTCGCTCATCAGCATCCTTCAAGATTTGCAAAGCCGCCCTCTCCTTGTTCAACTCCTCGGTCAGCTTGGAAATCTTGTCCTCCTTCTCCTTCACAGCATCATTGGGAAAGGGTATGTTCTTCTCACATGAATCCTTGATAACGTTTATTTGCTTACGAAGCCATTTCACGTTGAGGCCAAGTCTTTCTGAATTCTCCAAGTTAAAATCCCAATCAAAGAGTATATCTGGAGTCACGGTATTCCTGGTCTCGTATGCATATCACTCACGACAAGCAAGATAACGCCTACTTTCATGATTAAAGCGTAAGCACGCCCAGGGTTCCTGTCAACGATCATATGGCCGAACTTCTTCCATATCGTCTCATACAAGCGTGCATGTCCAATGGGAACGCTGAATCCACCGACCAGTTCATGATACGGGAGTGAAGTGTTAAAGGGAG
>NW_020637677.1:471-1000 GCF_003573695.1 Papaver somniferum
CAATGGGAACGCTGAATCCACCGACCAGTTCATGATATGAGAGTGAAGTGTTAAAGAGAGGATCGAAAGCGACCCCTGCAGTTGGATATTCATACACTATTATACGGTTCTCGGTCACTGGAGTGGCTCCCACGACTAAAGCAACAGTTCCTTCGGTATCCTCCGTTGATGTCTCGGTTTCTTCTATCACTGAGGCAACAACCATATGGGTTTCCATAACAGCAGTAGCGACCTTCTCATGGCCTTGAAATACAGGGATGGTTGTCTCTTCATCAATAACTCCAGAATGGTTAGGGTTATCATCGTTGGCTCCAGTATCCTCAACTTCGGTATTTAGCACCTAATACGAAGATTACATGAGGTTAGAGTCACGAATACAAAGGAGATTATGAAACACAGTATACCAGCAAGGCAACATCATCAAGGTTCATCATACTACATTTAAGACACGAGCGAATAGCATGAAAGTCATGAAAACACGTTTTACGATGAGTCCGTCCGAAGAAACTGAACTCTGCCCTGTACTAAG
>NW_020637678.1:0-440 GCF_003573695.1 Papaver somniferum
ACTTGCATAATAATTTTCCACCATAAGTAATTAGAGCCATCGAAGACTGGTGGTACGTTAATCGAGATAGCACCTCTGTCCATAGAGTCAGATCGCTACAAACACAGACTTGTAAGGTCTTAAACGTGTTTGCTTGCTCTGATACCAATTGAAAAAGTGGGGGTACAACAACCACACCCAACAATTCGATTGGAAATATGTATGGACAAACTCCAATATACTTTCTAGAGAATCAACTAAATAGTCGGACTCAATCTAGATAAAAGTATATCAAAGAGTTTATATCTCAATCTCTCGATTTGATCTTTACTCAAGCAAATAGAAATCTGCGAGTCTTTATCAAAGAGAGATAACTTAGATGGCACCAAAGACCAATATCCAAGTGTCAATCAATTTAAATCAACAACCAAAAGTTCGGATATCCTAAATTGATTGAACAA
>NW_020637678.1:451-1000 GCF_003573695.1 Papaver somniferum
CAAAGACCAATATCCAAGTGTCAATCAATTTAAATCAACAACCAAAAGGTCGGATATTCTAATTGATTGAACAACGCACAACCTGTGATATTTCAATTATATAAACAAATATAATGCGGAACAGAAATAACACAGACACCAGAATTTTGTTAACGAGGAAACCGCAAATGCAGAAAAACCCCGGGACCTAGTCCAGATTGAAAACACACTGTATTAAGAAGCTATAGACACTAGCCTACTCCAAATTAACTTCGGTCTGGACTGTAGTTGAACCCCAATCAATCTCACACTGATCCAAGGTACAGTTATGCTCCTACGCCTCTGATCCCAGCAGGATACTACGTACTTGATTCCCTTAGCTGATCTCACCCACAACTAAGAGTTGCTACGACCCAAAGTCGAAGACTTTAATAAACAAATATGTATCACACAGAAAAGTCTACGGTAATAGATAAATCCGTCTCCCACGAATATACCTACGAGTTTTATTCCGTCTTTTGATAAATCAAGGTGAACAAGAACCAATCAATAAACCGGTCTTATATTCCC
>NW_020637679.1:0-592 GCF_003573695.1 Papaver somniferum
CAAAACGAGCAATTTCTCATCAAAGTTCATACAGACAATCTATCGTCTACACGAACTCACAGAAATTACTCTGAATTGAGAAAAATTCAATCATTCAGAGCATTTTCACGCTGAATTCACAACACACCTACAATCTCAGATCACCATTGATCTCACGCATTTCTCAGCTTCCCTCCTACAGATCAACCCATCCTCTCTTGTGACCGAATTGACTCTGGAACGGCCATTGTTCTTGGTTTAGGCCGGGGTCTTACAGATTGATCTCTCGAACTTAAAGCACTCCCTTCTTGCAGTGCATCTGTGTGAGGTTCAACATTTCGCTCGGTTCAAGGAGTCTCCACACGGTCGACTCTTCAATTCCGTAAAAACCAGCAAATCGTTTTTCCCCATCCACAGATTGGCGACTATAGTGGGAGATTAATCTCTCGGTTGAAATCTCATTTTCACAAGATGGTTGGTCTTAGGACTAATTCAACTGATCCAGACCCAATCCAGAATCTTTCAAATGGCAGGATTCCTCATGTTACACCTGACGACACGGAAGGCAGGGGAACCCCGACTCTGGCAGAGCTATCTCAAATTCTGGAAGTCC
>NW_020637679.1:603-1000 GCF_003573695.1 Papaver somniferum
TTCCTCATGTTACACCTGACGACACGGAAGGCAGGGGAACCCTGACTCTGGAAGATCTATCTCAAATTATGGAAGTCCACACCAGGAACATGGATCTGATGAAGAACACAATAGATCACATACTGGATTTTCTCATCAAGCTGACATCTGAGTTGGGCGGTGTCTCGGAAGTCCCAACACCGGGGACTGGCTCAACGCCCGACCCTCAAATCAACAGTTTCACTACTTATGAAAAGCCGGTGGATCAAGAGGTTGCACAATTGATTGAATATTTGTGTGAACTTTTACACTTTTCCAGGGAACAGCGTACGGACACTTATGCCGCACTCAACCAGATATCATCTGACGTACAAATAACTTTACCAACCCCAACAGTTGAAGAAGTATCCCTGATATC
>NW_020637680.1:0-443 GCF_003573695.1 Papaver somniferum
CTAAGTTCTTACTTGAGTATTTCCAGACTCTTCAGCCTGATATTCAGAATGCCTTTGAGGAAATCCAACCAATGAAAGCTTTTTATCTAGACCATGTTATAGAACCTGAACCTGAACCACAGCTAGATGTAGTTGTCTTAAACATGAAACTAGACAAGGGTGTGCTTTATTTGCTAATTTTCTTGGGATGTTGCGGACTCCTTTTACTTGTGATAGCCCTATTTGGTTTTGGTGATCCACAGTTATTCTGGCTATTACTTTATGATTCTATGAGGTGACTAATTCTTCCATTGTCTGGCTGAAGACTTTAAATTTAGCACTTCTTGGGAGGTAACCCAATATTCTTGCGACACGGTAATATTCTTCCTTATTTCTTTTCCCTTAAGTGGTAATAGTTTCTCCTTGTTCATGTTTTTAATTTTATCTTTAGAACATTGAGGACA
>NW_020637680.1:454-1000 GCF_003573695.1 Papaver somniferum
GGTAATAGTTTCTCCTTGTTCATGTTTTTAATTTTATCTTTAGAACATTTAGGACAATGTTAGATTTATGTTTGGGGGTAAGGGAGAAACTTCTAGTGTCACATAGTATCCGGTTAGCTAAGTTTACATACTATTTCTCACCGAAAGATAGAAATTGGAATGCTAGAGATAACAATATTTTGAGACATTAAAGAAAAAGGAATTGAGATCTTTGAAATTCAGGAGAGAACTTGTTCCTTTTAGAGGGTAACCGTGTTGGACCTAACCATCCATGATAGAAAGGCAAGTAGGTCAGAAGGAAATGCCAAAAAGACAAAGCAACCTCACAATGTAGTCTTAATTACTGGATTACGACTCTCTCTCAGTAGAAACTTATCATCATCAACAAGCGGAGCGACGTCAAAATCTATGAAGAAAGTTGAAGACGTTTAAGGTTTAGAAGCAACAATAGAAAAGAATAGTTCAAAAATCAAAGTTGAAGACTTAGTTACAAGAAGTTATAAGAGCAAATGATATAAGTTGTTGAAGTTCATGATACCAAGATGC
>NW_020637681.1:0-482 GCF_003573695.1 Papaver somniferum
GGGGAGGTTACTATGCGAATTCCATTGAAGGGAATATCTTCTGAAATCTTATTCTGTGTCGTTGATGTAGAATCACCCTACAATGCGTTAATTGGTCGACCTTGGCTACATGGGATTCTAGGTGTAGCTTCAACTTTCCACCAGTGCATCAAATTCCCTCACCCCAGTGGTGTAGGAATCATAAAGGGAGATTGGGTTGAAGGAAAGAGGTGTTACGAAACTGAGATAGAATCTTGCGAAGGAAGAGCAAACAAGAAGGAAAATTGGCGACACAAAATCAAAGATACACAAAGAAGTGAGAGGTTGATGGTGGATACAATCGAAAGGAAAGGAGAAGAGATGTTGCGAAACTAATGCTAACTCAAAATAAAAATAATGAACATACCACTACTAAGGAAGCAGTAGCAGAAAATAATAAAGAAGCAGAGGATGACAAAGGTAATAAAAACAAGAAATGTATGAATGATTAAGTTGTTGCGATA
>NW_020637681.1:508-890 GCF_003573695.1 Papaver somniferum
AGGATGGCAAAGGTAATAAAAACAAGAAATGTATGAATGATTAAGTTGTTGCGATACTCTCGCAATAAGCAAAATTCTCAAAAATACATTTGATTGAATGGCAAAATTGAGATTGCGAAATTCAGATATAAATATTATGATTTGCGAGACTCTTGCAGAGATAATGAATTTTACAGAAGATAATCAGAGAAAAGGGACAAAAGAAAAAGAGGCAAACCTTTATGGCGTACACCCTAGTTCGCGAATATAATTTCGCAAGAGGCAAATGTAAGACCCAAAGTACGTCATATAAGGGGGTACCTATTGCATGACTCAGGGAAAGGCTACACCGCCACCGGAACCTGAGTCATGAGATTTGGGGTCAATGAATCCCATCCGGGAG
>NW_020637682.1:0-641 GCF_003573695.1 Papaver somniferum
TAAATTTTGTCAATTCCAGTATTATCAATTTGAATTGGTTTATAAACTGTATGACTAGGATTCTCCATATAAAATTTGGGGCTCTTCTCAAAATCTATTTATAAATAGATAAAATGATTGATGCTGGAATAAATTTGAAGTGCATCTTTATTTCTCAAATTATATGTTTGTCTGTGATATTTATCTAAGTGAGAAGCCCAGCATCTTCATATCATGCACATCTTAGTTTAACATTATCTAGTGATTTTCATAAACTTTAAACATGCAAATAAATTGGATAGTCTTTGTATCCGAGATTTTGGACGATACTCTTTAGGAATTGGTTCTTTGATGACTGTTATTTGGCTAAGCCCATAAATTCTATAAGAATTCATTTGTTATTCTTTCATTTTACTGTTTCATATATCCCTTGTGCTAAATGGTAGTTCTAGACTTTAACTTAGGGATATCAGATGATACAATATCTTTGTTTGCTTAAGGTTAACAATGGGGTTAGTATGGCGGCAAGCTTGAATTGGGAGTTAGTTGGGTTCCTTGGCCACTAAAGGTATGTAGATAATATTCTTGGTAATTTACTAATTACTACATTTTTATGAATATAATGCGGAATTGCTACAATGGCTTGTTTAGTGAAAGAGCTG
>NW_020637682.1:652-1000 GCF_003573695.1 Papaver somniferum
TACATTTTTATGAATATAGTGCGGAATTGCTACAATGGCTTGTTTAGTGAAAGAGCTGTGGCAAGTTAATCAGTGAGAATTGATGCTTCTTATACTCTCCCTTGTATTTCTCTGTCAGTTTGCATTTCTAATTGGCACAAATGATATAGAAATGTTCAATGGTGTTGTTTTTGCATATGGCCTCGACGTTGATTTCCGTTTATATGATCATATGAATGCGTGTAGTTAGAATGACGCAGGAACCCCTAACTTGTATGTGTGCAAATGCTTATTGATCACGTGTTGGACTTGGTAGGATTTGTGATTTGAATTTTAGAGTGCGAACATGAAGTGTTTGTTAAAATAGTT
>NW_020637683.1:0-352 GCF_003573695.1 Papaver somniferum
ACGCAAAATCTCAGATGGGCCTACAAATGCATAATTTGGGTCCAACTTAGGAGGATCCTTAGGCTCTTCGAAATAAGGGCTTAAGGTATATTCGGTAGCTAGTAATGGTTCAAACCTAGATTTCCATCTATCGGTATCTAACATAGGAATAGAATCCAACAGAGCATTTACTTGTTCAATGTTGTTATCATCGTCGAAATCCATGCTAAAACGGGCTAGACAACTCTCTAATGGATCTTCCGATTCGGTGTTTGATACAGACTTCGGAACTAAGGTTCTTATCATGTTGACCTCTTTAATGCACCTGTCATATAGCTCAGAATGTAGCTTATTAACATTAAAAATATTCAAC
>NW_020637683.1:363-1000 GCF_003573695.1 Papaver somniferum
ACCTCTTCAATGCACGTGTCATCTAGCTCAGAATGTAGCTTATTGACATTAAAAATATTCAACTCAATAGTCATATTACCAAAAGATAGATTCATAATACCATTTCGACAGTTTATGATCGCATTAGACGTGGCTAAAAACGGGCGACCTAAAATCACTGGTATTTGGTTCTCTGGGTCAGGGACAGGTTGGGTATCTAGGATAATAAAATCCACTGGATAAATAAACTTGTCAACCTGTATGAGAACATCCTCGATCACACCACGAGGAACTTTAACTGACCTATCAGCTAACTGAAGTGTTATCTGGGTAGGTTTCATCTCACCAAGTCCTAGCTTAAGGTACACATGGTATGGAAGTAAGTTCACACTGGCTCCTAAGTCAAGCAACGCTTTCTCAACACGGTACTTACCTATTGTACAAGCAATGGTAGGGGACCCTGGGTCTTTATACTTAGGAGTAGTGGTATTCTGAATAATAGAACTCACATGACTAGCTATGAAGGCTTTCTTCTGGACATTGAGCTTACGCTTTCGCGTACACAAGTCCTTAAAGAACTTGGCATAAGAGGGAATCTTCCTAATTTCATCTAATAATGGAAGGTTGATATTAACATGCTTAAAAACCTCCAATATAT
>NW_020637684.1:0-1000 GCF_003573695.1 Papaver somniferum
TAAACATGTATATCAAGTGTTATGTACAAATCTGAACAATTTACACCCGATAAAGCTTGTACATATAAATATAGTGAAACCACGGCATTTATAAAAATTATAAAATGAAAAACAGGTTTAACTCTTAAATTAACTTAAACAGTCTATCTTAGTTACTCTTGGTCAGATTAATTCTCGACAAAGGTCTCGAGTCTTTCGACAAAGGTCTCGAGTCTCCCAACAGAGGTCTCAAATTTGAATGACTTGGTGTCGTAGTATTGTATGCTTGTGATGTATTTTTGACCGAAGTAGTGCTAGTTGTTTTCGAGACCAAGAATTAGTCTAAACAGCTAATATTGTCAGATTTCCCAAAGTGGTTACACAATTTAAGAAACCTCATGCAAGCTCATCGTTCAAAATGTGTATGCATCTTTTCAATCGGAATATCAATCCAATTACAAAAATCAAAGCTTTAATCATCAAATTTGTCCAACAAAAAGAAAAATCCCCAATAGAACCATTGAAAACGAACCAAGGAATCAAACTTTGTTTCACTATCAAAATTTCAAAAAAAAAAAAAAAAAAAAAAACAAATAAAGATCAGAGTGAAGAATTGCATATATTGATTTAAATACATTTGACCATGTTTATGTAATTTCTTCGTCATTTATTGTTTCAATTGGTATTGATGTGTAACATAGATAAGGTTTTTGTTACAAACCTTGGATTCTTCTCGCTGTGAAAAAGATGATTTTTGTTGTGAAGAAGTCAGAAAAATAAATACCGAGAATTGGGGATGACTCGTCTCGGCCGAAATTTGGGTGAGTCAGGCGATATTTCCGTTTAAATCTCGTATGGCGAGATTGTAAGAATCGTCCACTAAAGGGCGAAATCGAGAATATTGTCGGAATCTCGGACGAGACTGTCGAGATTGACTATTTGGTTGAGATCTATACACAAAATCACTTTCCTATTAATCCACGGTTTGGAGAGATAGCCACTCATACTCTCAGTCGGGACA
>NW_020637685.1:0-618 GCF_003573695.1 Papaver somniferum
CAACAAAGTATGTTACTTGATAAAAAGGTTCGGACTTAACCAAACGCAATAGGATTCACTTATCAAGTAATAGGATATTAAAGTTTGTGTGATGTACTTTAATTATAATAAAAAAAATTATAATGCGGAATATAAAAGTAAATGACACAGCAGGATTTTGTTAAGGAGGAAACCGCAAATGCAGAAAAACCCCGGGACCTAGTCCAGAATTGAATACTCTCAGGATTAAGCTACTACACAAAATTACACTAACTTCGTATAGTTGAGACCAAGTACCTAACTCTATAGTATACCTAGTTATGTATGTATTCCCACGCCTCCGACCTTTGAATAAGTCATGTACTTGGAACAATCCCTTTGGTTCGTGTTCCAAACAGTAAAGGAACAAGAAATCTATTTGATAACAACTCTATTCAACCAAGTGATATAGTTAGACAAAGGCTCTTCCGTTTATCTTAACATAAACTCCTTCGTCAGGTCTAGATCTATCTTATATTCAATCACCCGAAGGTAATCGGCTAAGATTAAGCCAACAACACCTTTAATTATAAGGAATTGTGTTGATGCCTATCTACTTCAATTAATCAATCCAATCAACCACAAGGATAAACCTATTAT
>NW_020637686.1:0-408 GCF_003573695.1 Papaver somniferum
AATACACCTTCACCATTTGAATCGGGGCTTACTTAGAGGTAGCTCAGACGCCCGGTTGTTGATTATTTATTACTAATTGTGGAATTCAGTGGAGAATAATTCACAAAACTGAGTAATAAGATGTTTATTATTAATTCATAGGATCAGCTGAGGATTCGACTACGAATTCAGAATAATAAAGTGAGCATTACCATTCCATGGGATCGTATATTCGACCATAGAATCAGAGTAATTAAGGTTTATCCATTACCATTTATGAGACCAGTTGTGGATTCGATCATGAAATCGGAGTAATGAGATAATATAGTTATTGCTATTCTATGAGATCAAGCTGTGGATTTGATCATAGAATCAGAACAATTGTTATTGTCATTCCATGGGACCAGTCGTGGATTCGACCATGGAATA
>NW_020637686.1:417-1000 GCF_003573695.1 Papaver somniferum
GATCATAGAATCAGAACAATTGTTATTGTCATTCCATGGGACCCGTCGTGGATTCGACCATGGAATATGAGCGATTGTAATTAGGAATAATTAAATTCGTGGCTCTATACTAGCAGAGCAAGCTGTCTAGGAGCATTAATTATCCTGATACGAGCTTTCCGGTAAGTCATATCCTTTATACAGTCAGGGTAAACTTGTTGTTTGTTCCTGAAGACGTTATCGCTCTATACTAGTAGAGCAAGCTGTCTAGGAGCCGTCCATCTCGTGATGCTATATAGAAATAATCACCGAAAGTATTCAGTATTCATGAATATGCCGTTGTCCAGTCGTGAGACTACATATCTACATGTACTCTGAGAGAAAGTACTCTCCGTTGAGAATTCGATGAGAGACCCGTGTCTCGATACTCACGTCTGATTGCTGAATCAGGGCTTCGTGTAATTATGAGTTTACAAATTTAGCCTTTGTCGAAAATCCACCATCTACATTAAGTCCCATGCTTACTGAGGAAAGTTGTGTTCCTCAGTCAGCACTAAATGGTGATTTTCCGACCATAAATAATAATACCAGTAATTGAACTTAG
>NW_020637687.1:0-488 GCF_003573695.1 Papaver somniferum
AGCTTTCCACCAATCTCTTGTATCGTTCCCAACATTCATATAAAGATTCTCCCACATTTTGGTTCATCTCGCAAATATCCTTGCGAATTTGAGTAGCCTTTGATGCTGGAAAATATCTCTCTAAAAAGAGTTTCTTCAATCCATTCCATGTTGTGACACTTCCGGAGGGCAAGTAATACAACCAATCCTTAGCACTATCTGCCAAAGAGAATCGGAACACTTTCAACATTGCACCATCCGCATCAGTATCCGCTGGAAGCATGGCCGTGACAATAGTGTGGAAGTCCATAAGATGCTTGTTTGGGTATTCATTCACCATGCCATGGAACTTTGGTAATTCTCTAAGCAACCCCGGCTTGATCTCGAAAGTAGAGTTTGTTTGAATACACCATTGTTGTGTATCCAACTTGTGAGAAGCCAAGTCCTTGAGTGTACGATTTGCATCACCCATTGCTTCTTCTTCTTCAACTAGTGGTTCTTCTACGAAT
>NW_020637687.1:499-1000 GCF_003573695.1 Papaver somniferum
ATACGATTTGCATCACCCATTGCCTCTTCTTCTTCAACTAGTGGTTCTTCTACGAATGGAACCTCTTGTTCTTATTCTAGTTGTAACTCTTATTCCACTTTTAACTCTTGTTCTTCCATAATGTCTTGACTTGGTTGGAGTATTGTGCCTCTTCGAGTAGCTATCCCGTACCTTGGATAGTTCCAATCTTTAGAAGCCAGGGATTAGGTACCTGAAAAAAAACAATTCTCACAAACAAGTAAGAAAAACGAAACAGGAAACGAAAAGCAAATATGGATCAGAAATGATGATAAGAAACTAAAAACTTAATAACTAGCAGTATGCCTCCCCGGCAGCGGCGCCAAAATTTGATCGATGTCGTATGCGTCAAAAATAATTTCACTTTCCTAAAGTATATGATAAGAAAGAGTTCGTTTCCACAGAGAGGCAATTGTAGTTATTATGTATTCAATTTCTTAAAGTAACCAATTAGGGGATTTCTGATTTTTTTTATATAAGCAA
>NW_020637688.1:0-244 GCF_003573695.1 Papaver somniferum
TTTTACAAGATTAACTTCACACACGTTTTCCTGAACCTAGTGATGTCCATAAGTAAGTTCAGTTGTTAGAAACCCATCCTCTGGTTGATGAGGTTAGACCAGGCTATGATACCAAGATCGACTTTTTTTTTCCCACCAAATATTTTTCAACCAATTGTGGGAACGTATAAATTTCAGATGTGTCAATTATTTAGTTTTGAGACTAAACCTAATTACTTTAAGAGATTAGGGTCGATACATTTGC
>NW_020637688.1:444-605 GCF_003573695.1 Papaver somniferum
ACTTTTTAGTTGCAGTATGAATAAATAAACTCCAGAGCTTAGAAATTTATGCCTATTTAGGATTGCACTAACTAATCTAAGTGGATGGAAGCATTTTGATTGTAGGAGTTGAGGAACCAATATGATTAGATGGCAACATCTATAAGAGTCTATTCATAAAA
>NW_020637688.1:672-1000 GCF_003573695.1 Papaver somniferum
CACCATATCTCGTTGAGTCCTTTTCACTTCTATTTTTATTTTATTTTATTTTGTTTTTAAACTATGTTTCTCTAAGTGATAGGTGGGGCCCACGATTCAAGTTGTTACCAATGCTAGGGTGTATTAGAGTGATTGAGATACCATGAAAAATAAAAATAAATAAAATTTGAGACCAGACCATTTGACCAAAAGGAACAAATTCAATAAAGTCGACCACTGGTACCCTTGTATATGCCAGTTGTGTTGACCTAGAGTTAGGTTATCGACCACTGGTTCCCTTGTATATGCCAGTGTGTTGATATTAGTCAGACTAATATCTCAATCCATT
>NW_020637689.1:0-435 GCF_003573695.1 Papaver somniferum
AACACATTATTTTCCTCCTAATCTGAAAAGCAGAAAAAAACTCATGAATACATAAAGTGACAAAACATGAAATAAAAAGACAACAAAACAGCAAAACACACACACACTCAATTAACCTGATCAAGAAAAGCAGATGCAGGCATCTTCTTGTGAACCAGAACCCAGCTATTGATTGATTCTGCTAGAGTACTAGATGTTCGTCCATATCGACAACCTTTGAAATAGGCTTTCGCATATGCTTCAGGTGGGATTGTCTCGATGTAATCAGCCACCCAATCACAGTTCAAGTCTCTAATCTTCTGTATGGATTTCGCATGGTTTTCAGGTGAGAGTGCGTATGTCGCCTCTCAGAAATGGTCCATCACAAGCGAGTACCTAGGATCTGTTGTAGTGATGGGTATATTTTTCGTCAAATGATTGTAGCAGAAGTTGTGG
>NW_020637689.1:446-1000 GCF_003573695.1 Papaver somniferum
CGGAAATGGTCCATCACAAGCGAGTACCTAGGATCTGTTGCAGTGATGGGTATATTTTTCGTCAAATGATAGTAGCAGAAGCTGTGGAACCCATCTGGATAAACAAGTGGAACACCCTGCAAGAGTCCTTCATGGCGATCCGAAAGGAAGGTGATTGGCCTCCCATCACCAACAACTTCAGTCAAATTCCTTAAAAACCACTCCCAGTTGTTGATCGTCTCAGAATCGACTAATGCAAAAGAAAGGGGGGAAAATCCTACAAAAAAAATTGTGCAGAATCGAAAGAATAATAAGTTTCACACAAACAGAAAACAATGTGTAAATACAAGTTACACATGCTAAAACAAATATGTAACTTAAGGTTACAGATGTTATTTTCTTAGTTACACACTGATCCCAGTAGCTGCCATCAAGCAACCTTTGAATGTACCAGTAAGGAAAGTAGTATCCAAGTATACCATTGGACGACAAAACCGGTACCCCTTGATGCATGCATCAAATGCGATGAAAATCCGTTGGAACTGTTTATTTTCACGTTCAAACTTTATCACACT
>NW_020637690.1:0-159 GCF_003573695.1 Papaver somniferum
AAGAATAATTCAAAAATCAAAGTTGAAGTTATAAGATAAAATGATATAAGTTGTTAAAATCCATGATACCAAGACATCACAAGTTGCGAAGATCCAAGTTTTGAAAGTCCTTCTCTCATGGCCATGTAAATTGTTGTCTTGTAATTTTTGTTTCCAAAA
>NW_020637690.1:359-676 GCF_003573695.1 Papaver somniferum
ATTAAATTCCTTATAAATCTTCTTCACGTTCCAAAGTGTTGATTAAGGCTTCCAAACACGTGCAGTACACGTTTAGATTCACCATAACTCGTGTAAGCTCATGTTTTTCCTCCAACTCCCTTTTTGGATTAAACCAAGTTATTCAGACAAATTTGATCGAAACAAACACCCATACTAGCTTTGTTAGGACATATCACAACTACCCATTAAGTTTCAGCCATTTAGTCTACCCAGAACTCCTTCAAGAATCGATCGAAAGTTGCACAGTTGAGAATAAAATTTTCCCGCCAAAACGAATTTTTGAAATGTTGAAGATG
>NW_020637690.1:687-1000 GCF_003573695.1 Papaver somniferum
TTTAGTCTACCCAGAACTCCTTCAAGAATCGATCGAAAGTTACACAGTTGAGAATAAAATTTTCCCGCCAAAACGAATTTTTGAAATGTTGAAGATGGTGTCCCCCTAACCAAACTGGGGGTGCGAATAGCAGGTGCCCAACTGAGGTGCCCTTATCCAAATTGAGGGTGACTTTAGTACTTTTCTCTGGGAGTCCAAATAACACTTTTTGAGCAACTTTTTCCACACAAGTGTATTTCTCCAAAAGCACCTACAAACACACAATGCATCAAAATTAGTACAAAAATCGAGCACTAACAATAGAGACATGGAG
>NW_020637691.1:0-519 GCF_003573695.1 Papaver somniferum
CTCTGGTACTTTGGAGAACCATCTTGTTTCAACTCATTTTTTTTGATGTTGTTTTGCAGCTTCAAAATGTGGAACTCTATAATGTCTCCTGCGACGTCACCCTCTCTCATCAAATTATCCATCATCTTCCCCGATATATATAATTGAAGATTTGAATGCTCCCACGTCGTTGACCTGTTAATTTTATTTTTTAAAAAGCTAGTCAAGGATGGATAAAAAAAGGAGAAACAATGCATAACTTGGAACAAAATTTTGATGAAACCAGTCTTGGTTACATCAGTTATTTCCCAATTATCTTTCATTGTTCTTTCTGAAAAAAGTGGTCACGAGGGGTTTCTCATTTCTGTTGAGTACTTTCAAGATCTTCAAGTTATCAACTGGTTTCAACTTCACCCCCTGTACTTCCTGCACCTTCTTGTTCTCCTTGCACTTACGAGCTGTAACCTTTCTTCTTTTTTTCACACTGGTGTTGTAATCCTGCATTCTGATAGGTGGAACCAAATTCCTTCTGTCTTCCCT
>NW_020637691.1:530-1000 GCF_003573695.1 Papaver somniferum
GGAGCTGTAACCTTTTTTTTTTTTTCACACTGGTGTTGTAATCTTGCATTCTTATAGGTGGAACCAAATTCCTTCTGTCTTCCCTCATTCTTGTAACCATGTTACTCATCCTTTGCGCAGCACTGAGTTCTCCCTGTCCTTTCTCTTTACTGTCACACTGCGACAGTCCTAAATCAAATCCAGGTTGTTCATTCTCTAACTCAAGTAAATCATTCGCCATCTTTACAGCTGGGTAGTAGTATACGCTTCCAACATTTGGCTTTGACGACGAACAACCTTTCTTATTGTATTCGTATTCCATTTTCCTGATAACATCTTCATCAATTACAAATTGAGTTTCGTTTTCTTCTTGTTCAATAATTTGCTTCGACGAAGAATCTTTGCTCATTTCAGATTCCACCCGCTCTGCCACCTTGATATCCTCAACGGTATTTGGAGTCAACTCAGTACCCTCTCCTTCTTGTTCATCA
>NW_020637692.1:0-318 GCF_003573695.1 Papaver somniferum
CAACTTTGGCTTTATCTACCTCTATACCCTTAGAAGATACGATATGCCCTAAAACAATTCCTGATCGAACCATGAAATGACATTTCTCCCAATTAAGCACTAGATTCTTTTCCTTACACCTAGTCAACACTAATGACAAATGATGCAAGCACTCATCGAAAGACGAACCAAACACTGAAAAATCATCTATAAAGACCTCTAAAAACTTTTCTACCATATCGAAAAATATGCTCATCATGCAACGCTGAAAATTCGCAGGGGAGTTACATAGCCCGAAAGGCATGCGTCTATACGTAGAGGTACCAAAGGGACAAGTAA
>NW_020637692.1:329-1000 GCF_003573695.1 Papaver somniferum
TTACATAGCCCGAAAGGCATGCGTCTATACGCAAAGGTACCAAAGGGACAGGTAAAAGTAGTTTTTTCTTGGTCTTCTGGGGAAATAACGATCTGATTGTAGCCTGAGTAGCCATCTAGAAAACAGTAATGACTATGTTCAGCTAATCTCTCTAGCATTTGGTCGATAAAGGGAAGGGGAAAGTGGTCCTTCCTAGTGACCTTGTTCAATTTCCTATAGTCAATACAAACACGCAAACCCGTGGTCACTCGGGTCGGGATTAACTCATTGTTATCATTTTGGACTACAGTAATATCGGATTTCTTGGGACCAACCTGAACGGGGCTGACCCACTTACTGTCTGAAATGGGGTAGATAATGCCTGCATCTAACAGCTTAAGAACCTCGGTTCGAACTACTTCTTTCATATTAGGGTTTAGTCTTCGTTGCATCTCCCTAGAAGGTTTGGTATCTTCCTCTAAATAGATCTGATGCATACAAACAGTAGGACTCATACCCTTAATGTCTGCTATGGTCCACCCTAAAGCTTCCTTGTTGTTTTGAAGGACGGTCACTAGCCTACTTTCCTGATCACTATCCAAGTCGGAAGAAACAATCATAGGTAAAGTCTCAGACGGGTCTAAAAACACATACTTCAGGGTATCTGGCAATGGTTTTAGGTCCAACTTAGG
>NW_020637693.1:0-137 GCF_003573695.1 Papaver somniferum
CACTGAGCTTCACTCGCCTCAATTCAACTTACTTTGACTCGGATGGATTCCAGAGGGGTTTGCTTAAATTGTAACGAATTCCCTTTCGAAGGATTAGAAACTGGTATAGAAACAATCTAAGTGGAGCCATCATGCTT
>NW_020637693.1:337-686 GCF_003573695.1 Papaver somniferum
TAGAGGCAGAAAATGAACAGTTGGCTAATGCTGCTCGAAATAATCTAAATTTCCAAAATAGGGTTTCTAATTCTACCCTTGATATCAATAGTGAATATTTGCCTAATTTAGAGGACGAGGCTAGAATTAAAGACACTACTTATTTAGATAAGGTTCAATCGTCTTTGTACTATTATGATGATGAGGATAGTAGTAATGAAGAGTCTGAAATATGTAGGCATAGTGATGAGGAATCTATTAATCCAATTGAGATTTATAATGATTATATTATTTCTAGTTCAAATACAAATAATTTTTATGATTATTCACCTATTCAAAAGGACGAGGATTTGATTAGGGATACCACCGT
>NW_020637693.1:886-1000 GCF_003573695.1 Papaver somniferum
TTCATCTTTAGAACATTGAGGACAATGTTAGATTTAAGTTTGGGGGTATGGGAGAAAGTTCTTAGTTGCAATAAATAAGCTCCAAAGACTAGAAATTTATGCTTATTAAGGTTG
>NW_020637694.1:0-360 GCF_003573695.1 Papaver somniferum
TCTCTGCGAGAGTCTCGCACATCATCATATTGTATTTGCATTTCGCCATTTCAATTTTGTCATTCAATAAAATGTATTTTTGAGAATTTTGCTTATTGCGAGAGTGTCGCAACAACTTAATCATTCATTCATTTCTTGTTTTTATTACCTTTGCATCCTCTGCTTCTTTATTATTTTCTTCTACTGCTTCCTTGGTAGTGGTATGTTCATCATTTTTATTATGAGCTACCATTAGTTTCGCAACATCTCTTCTTCTTTTCTTTCGATTGCATCCACCATCAACCTCTCACTTCTTTGTGTCTCTTTGATTTTGTGTCGCCAATTTTCCTTCTTGTTTGCTCTTCCTTCGCAAGATTCTAT
>NW_020637694.1:467-1000 GCF_003573695.1 Papaver somniferum
AGTTTCGTAACACCTCTTTCCTTCAACCCAATCTCCCTTTATGATTCCTACACCACTGGGGTGAGGCAATTTGATGCACTGGTGAAAAGTTGAAGCTACACCTAGAATCCCATGTAGCCAAGGTTGACCAATTAATGCATTGTAGGGTGATTCTACATCAACGACACAGAATTAGATTTCAGAAGATATTCCCTTCAATGGAATTCGCATAGTAACCTCCCTTTTAGGCTTGTTAGCAGTACCATTAAAACCATATATCTTATATGTTGATGGTATAAGATCATCATCTCTTCCTCCCATAGTTTTATAAGTATGATAAAATAAGATGTTCACAGAGCTTCCAGTATCGATTAGAATTCTATTAATTGCCCATGAATCTTCAGCTTCATCATCCTCATCTTCTTTCGGTTTTGGATTAATTTCTAATTTTTACTACCAACGGATTATCATGCACCTCTTCACCTTCGGGGATTTCTTCTGCGGTAAAAGAAACGATCTGTTTCCGTCATTCCTCCAGTGGAGAGATTTTCGCA
>NW_020637695.1:0-311 GCF_003573695.1 Papaver somniferum
ATGACATAACATCAAACGGTAATTACCTAAGATTTATAGGAATAATATAAAATGAACAAAAATATAAGAACACGCACTAGTCTATCATAACCAGCTGGTTTGTCTTTGATGATACAATTATAACTTGAACCCTCCGCAGTAGTGTTGGATTTGATTTCACGGATAACCAAAGGATGTGATACGTTGTTACACCAACTCATATAGTCTGGAGAATTTTCATCACCTCGGGTGGTTCGTCTACCAGTGTCGATAATGAAATCATTCCTCTTATCCCAGTTATCAAGAACAGTAGGTGGGCCTGTCTGAACAAT
>NW_020637695.1:322-600 GCF_003573695.1 Papaver somniferum
CTCTTATCCCAGTTATCAAGAACAGTAGGTGGGCCTGTGTGAACAATCGTGAGATTATCACCACTAGAAGAGCACAACTCCAACTCCAATTTGTAGTAATCCCCCATTTTCTCCACATGTTGATGTTGTATATACCCGTGTTGTCGCATCACCCTAGAGGGGTTATACATCATATATCCTGTGGGGTGCCACAATGGTCCAAAATAAAAGGACAAGTCCGACCGAACATTTATATGCCCACTGGCTCGATCTTCCTTGTATGGATCAAAGCATACGTC
>NW_020637695.1:626-1000 GCF_003573695.1 Papaver somniferum
TGTTGTATATACCCGTGTTGTCGCATCACCCTAGAGGGGTTATACATCACATATCCTGTGGGGTGCCACAATGGTCCAAAATAAAGGGACAAGTCCGACCGAACATTTATATGCCCACTGGCTCGATCTTCCTTATATGGATCAAAGCATACGTCCGAGGCCTTCAATTGGTCCAAAATCTCCCTCATGCGAATCAACTGCTGCTCTTTTGTCCTAGAACGGTTGTCTTCAAATATATACTTTGTTCCTCTAGGAGTACCTTTGCACCACCCCGGGTTCTCTCCGGCCAACTTCAGGATAGGGAAGTGGTCATAGATCCATGCCTATATACATAAGAAACCAAGTTTTAGTAAATAGATTGTGTATATTCGGTA
>NW_020637696.1:0-836 GCF_003573695.1 Papaver somniferum
TTTAGACATGTAAAGCCATTGTCTCTTAAGTAAATAACCTATCTCTTTGGCAGGAAAGTCAATCAACCTACATTCGTTATTGTTATGCTTGTACGCCAGAATCCTATTTTGATTTTCAATCCAAAGTGAATCCCCATTATGGAGAAACAAACCGTTATAGCTCCAAGTGACATCTTCAGGGCATGAAATTTTACAGGTCATCCATTCGTTTTTATCAGAAGAAAATATATCAATGCTGAGATTTATCTTGTTTTTTCCATATGCAGGGATACGCACAACTTTGTAATATGTGGATGGTAAGCACTCACATATGAAACCAGTCATAGTCCACACTAAAGGTTGGGGTGGTGGTGGAAGTGAAATCTATTTTTGGGTAAGGCACCACACCATATCCAGGATTTTGCAACGTTTACATATTCGGGTTTGCCACAGATATATATGTTGTAGATGATTATCCGTTGCTCAAAACCAAACTTACGTTGCACTAAATCTAATTAAAGGAAAATAAAAAATAAACTAGGACACGCTAGCCTTTATTGATATATTTGAGGGCTTAAATGTCTATTGGAATTTTATTATCCTCTATTTATCTTTTTTTTTTCATTTTCTTTATTTTTCTTCTTTCTCCAACTTCACATCGAGTTCTCCTCTCCTTTTTTTTCTTCTCTCCTAACCTTAAACCTTGATCTCCGAAATCAAACCAAGGTTTCATAGATACAAACCCTTTTCTCCTATTACCTAATCCCATAAATCAAAACTCATCTGGCGAAAATCAAACTCAATCTTTCAATTGACCAAACCCTAGAAATCGTTTCCTTCTACGAATTTACATGATT
>NW_020637697.1:0-645 GCF_003573695.1 Papaver somniferum
TAGGTTCTCTTGTAATTAATCTAGTTGAGTTTTCATATATTCCACAAGATCTTGTGTTGAGTATATGAAAGGATACACTATCATGTTCTATTGGTTAATGTAGTCGTATATCCGTAATGGTTTCCTTATGTTGAGTATTTGAACGGTTAAGTTAGTCATCTCCATGTGATTGACTTAGTCGTAGCTCCGTGAGTTTACTTACGTTGAGCACTTTCAATTAAATTGATCACTTTTGTGGTTTGATTTAGCTGCGTATTCCAAATGAATTAATCATGGGTTTACTTGTGGTTAATTTGGTTGATTTTTGGATATAGAAAATCATTCTCATGGTTTTTGGTGTCCAAATTAAAAAATCCTTCTTTTCTTTCGAAATTAAGGTCGTTCTTGTTGTTCTCTCGGGAATGAGATCAAATGGGGGAGAGTTCTTTTGAACTTGTGCTTAATGGTAATATCTTGCGGGGTGTGCGGCTGTGGAATTTTATAGGGGTTATCTTGTATCTTAAAACTCCTTGATGAATGATGTTAGCTTCGGCTTTATGATTGCATCTAAATTAAGTTGGTATGTATTTTTCTTTTAGTCTATGAAATGTCTCTTGTGGAAATTTCATTATGATCCCGTTCTTGTACCTTTGCCAATTTTATTGA
>NW_020637697.1:656-1000 GCF_003573695.1 Papaver somniferum
ATCTCATGTGGAAATTTCATTATGATCCCATTCTTGTACCTTTGCCAATTTTATTGACAAAAAGGGGGAGAAATACTGTAGTTCACACTACAAATACATATGGTTTTCGGATCATTGTGTCAGGGGGAGTGGGTTTCCATGATAGAGATGGAGTATTGACTAAGGGGGAGTGATACATATCACCGTAGTATTATTATTAAAGTTGTGATACAATTGGACTTTGATATTACGTAATAGTACTATGACACTGTATAATAATGATCGAGAATCTCGATTTCTCTCATTGTTATAGCTACGGATCTTCAACAACGATGGTGCTAAACTTACAACCTTTGGGATCATTG
>NW_020637698.1:0-431 GCF_003573695.1 Papaver somniferum
CCAAGGCATGGCCGGTTGGCCAATGGTCACGCCTCACACTATTTTTCCTTAATTTTATATTATTTTCATGGGTTTATGAAAACGCCATGAAGTCGAGGAGTTTCCTCGAGACGAAGGAGATTTGTTCAAATGAAAGGGTTTTCATCAAATGAAGGAAAATGATAAAATATGATAAAATATAAAACTGGCGTGGGATTGGTCATGGCACGGTCGGCCAGTCAATGAGTCCAATCCCTTGGCGCCTTGGTCAATATTTTGATTATCTATTATTTTTTTCCTATTTTGCAATAGGTAATCGTTTCGTCGTATTTTAAAATACTCGTTCGTGCGGTGACTGTTAGTGCATCGTCGTTGAACACACTTTCACCATTTGGATCGGGGCTTACTTAGAGGTAGCTCAGACGCCCGGTTGTTGATTATTTATTACTAAT
>NW_020637698.1:472-1000 GCF_003573695.1 Papaver somniferum
ATCGGGGCTTACTTAGAGGTAGCTCAGACGCCCGGTTGTTGATTATTTATTCCTAATTGTGGAATTTAGTGGATAATAATTCACAAAAATGAGTAATAAGATGTTTATTATTAATTCATAGGATCAGCTGAGGATTCGACTACGAATTCAGAATAATAAGTGAGCATTACCATTCCATGGGATCGTAGATTCGACCATAGAATCAGAGTAATTAAGTTTTATCTTTTACCAATTATGAGACCAGTTGTGGATTTGATCATGAAATCGGAGTAATGAGATAATATAGTTATTGCTATTCTATGAGATCGAGTCGTGGATTCGATCATAGAATCAGAACAATTGTTTATTGCTATTCCATGGGACCAGTCGTGGATTCGACCATGGAATAGGAGCAATTGTTATTGCCATTCCATGGGACCAGTCGTGGATTCGACCATGGAATAGGAGCAATAATAGATTATTCTGGGAATTCAGTAGTGAATGTCACGGCAGAATTAATCTTAATTAGGAATAATTAACTTTGGGTCT
>NW_020637699.1:0-631 GCF_003573695.1 Papaver somniferum
GTCAACTCCAGCAGAAATTCTCGGGTTTGAGAACTTCGGCAGTTCGCGGACTTGGCACTTACCATACTTCTGGTTCTCTTGATCAACAAATTTCGAGAACTTAGGTTCAAGGAATACATTGGTAATGTAATCTAAACTCTCATTCCAATCATTGAAACATTCTTAGAGGACGTTATACAGTTGTTACACCATTTCTCGTCAAAGCAATTTTCAAAGTGATTGAAACATTCATGACTTCCGTCACTAGGTAAAGATAAACTTGGTCGAAGCGAAAAGCTTACCAACACATATTTCGAGTTATAGATAGGCGAGGTATACTCGGCTCGAAATACAAATGTGTATAATCTAGTCTATATATATAGCATACTGCTTTTGTCTCAAAGAGTAGGAGATAGAATAAATGGACTTTTGAGTGACAGATAAGTTCAAGTCTCCACATACCTTTTTGTCGAGAAGTTCCACCGGTTCCTTGAGTAGTCCTTCTACTTGTATGATGAATCGCCATGAAGTCCTTGAGCTCAACTACACTTACTATCCTAGTCCGAGACTTAGCTATAAGAGACTAGAAATCAAGACTTATAGTTTTGATCACTAACATTGACAAACATGCTTGAGATAGCAACGCATGCGA
>NW_020637699.1:642-1000 GCF_003573695.1 Papaver somniferum
CAGACTTATACTTTTGATCACTAACATTGACAAACATGCTTGAGATAGCAGCATGCGAGTTTGACCGAGCAGTGCTCTAACACTTACCATATGCGTCATATCTTTGTTTTGAAAAAGCTTGATGATGTTTCGGCTAAGAACATCTTCAATCAACACAAAGATAAGAGGAGACAGAGGATCACCCTGACGCAAACCTCTATTGATCTTGAAAAAACCCTCCGGACTACCATTAAAAAGAATAGAAATACAGGATGATTTTAGAATGTTGTGTATCCAAACACACCAATCATACGAAAACCAATATCTTCTAAACACCTCCAAAACAAAAGGCCAACTTACCGTATCAAAAGCTTGAGAA
>NW_020637700.1:0-473 GCF_003573695.1 Papaver somniferum
CTAAAGATAAAATTAAAAACATGAACAAGGAGAAACTGTTACCAATGAAGCAAAAGAGATAAGGAAAGATATTACCGTGTCGCATGAATATTGGGTTACCTCCCAAGAAGTGCTAAGTTTAAAGTCTTCAGCCAGACTAAGCAAGGATTAGTCACCACGTAGAATCATATAGTAGTAGCCGGAATAACTGTGGGTCATCTGGATCAAAAAGTGTTACCCACAAGAAGAGGAAACTGCAACAGACCAAGAAGATACCCTAACATACCCTTGCTTAAGAAAACTACATCTAGTTGTGGTTCAGGTTCAGGCTCTATAAAAGGGTCTAAATAAAAGGTTTTCATCGGTTGGATTTCCTCAAAGCTAAGATCCGGTTCAGGTATTAGAGTCTGGAAAAACTCAACTAAGAACTTAGAAGCACATAACAACAACCTGAATAATTGGGGATCCTCTAAGTCAATTAGATTTGACTCACA
>NW_020637700.1:580-1000 GCF_003573695.1 Papaver somniferum
TTCCTTAAGAAAATATGTCGACCCTAATATCCTAAAGTGATTAGGTTTAGTCTCAAAAATTAATAACCGAAACATCTTAAAATCAAAAGTTCCCACAATTGGAAGAAAAGTTTTTTGTGGGAAAACAAAGTCAATCTTGGTATCATAGCCTGGGTTAACCACATCAACCAGAGGATGGGTTTCTAACAACTGAGCTTCTTTCTGGACATCATTAGGTTCGGGAAAACGTGTATGAAGATAATCTTGTAAGATGGTTGAGGCACAAATGTCAAGTCCTACAGGAGGGTACTTTCTAAGAGTTAAAGCACACGGAGAATGATAATCACCCCCAAACTTAGAGTTTTCTGTGTCTCTAGAAAGACTAGTCACAACTTCCCTAATTTCTAGGTCATCAGATTCCTGGAAATGGTCAATTGATTC
>NW_020637701.1:0-287 GCF_003573695.1 Papaver somniferum
TATGATTTTTCAATCAATTTAACACAAAAAAAATGAAACAAAATTCCTATTATCAATTTGACTCTCATCTCTCCCTGGATGAGAATAAGAACTCTTAAGGGGTATGAGTTTATAATCATGCTCATCATATGTGGGATGTATAGGTTTTGTAACAAGGTATAAGCTCTGCTCCCTGAAACAATCTGTAATAGAACAAACCTACTTTTTGTTCTCTAAATTCATTTATTGAGCTATGTTAAGAATTGTTTTATAAGACAAAAGGTTCCATAAGCTACACTTAAGTCAGT
>NW_020637701.1:298-716 GCF_003573695.1 Papaver somniferum
TAATTTTTTTATAAGACAAAAGGTTCCATAAGCTACACTTAAGTCAGTTGATTTACTTGAACAACAATTGACCATATATCATACATGTTAAACAACGGACAACTAGAAGCAAAGACACGAAAATTCATCTAAAATTATCAAAGATACAGATCAAGAAATGTGTCTATAAGGGAGGGAACCAAACCTGATAACGGTACTTAACAGTTCAAAGCCTAAGCAGATTGCAAGTGAGGGAAAATGGTCACCAGCATCGTTTCTCTTAAGAAATATCTGTATGCATAACCTTAATACACAATAAATCAGGGCAGCCACATAGCAATCTAATTCAAAACACTTACATTATGGAAAACCAAGTATAATCAAATAGATGAAGCAAAGAGGGTTTTATATAACAAAGCAAACAAACCCAAGCAAAAGA
>NW_020637702.1:0-352 GCF_003573695.1 Papaver somniferum
GCTTGGCATGGTGGGGCCAAGGAAAGGCGCGGTTGGCTTGGCATGGTGAGGCCAAGTGTTTGGCATGCTATTGGCACATGTGGCATGGCATGCCTTGGCGTGGTTTTGCGTGGCCAAAACTAGGGTTTTGGGACAAAGGTTACCATGCGTTGGTTGGTGACCTTGGACAACTAGGATTTGCATTTAAGATGAAAGGGTGACCGTTGATTGTTGCACGCCTTCGTTTTGGTAGCCGCATAGGGAAGGCCGGCATGGTATGGCGCGGCAAGGTGGTTGGCATGCCATTGGCACATGTGGCATGGCATGCCTTGGCGCGGTTTGGCGTGGCCAAAACTAGGGTTTTGGGCCAAAG
>NW_020637702.1:363-1000 GCF_003573695.1 Papaver somniferum
ATGCCATTGGCACATGTGGCATGGCATGCCTTGGCGCGGTTTGGCGTGGCCAAAACTAGGGTTTGGGACAAAGGTTACCATGTATCGGTTGGCGACCTTGGACGACTAAGATTTTCATCTAAGGTGGAAGAGTGTCCGTTGATCGTCGCACGCCTTCGTTTTGGTAGACGCATAGGGAAGGCCAACATGGTATGGCAAGGCCAGGTGGCTGGCGACATGTCATTGGCATATGTGGCATGGTCGGCATGCCATTGGAATAGTGGTGCGGTTGGCATGGTTGGCATGCCTTGGCGCAAAGATGTGGTTGGCATGCCTTGGCGGGAGATGTGGCTGGCATGGAATACCATTGGCACAATGGTCCGGCTGGTATAGTTGGCATGCCTTGGCCCGGAGATGTGGCTGGCATGGTTTTCCATTGGCAGAGTGGTGCGGCTGGCATGGTTGGCATTCCTTGGCGCAGAAATGTGGCTGGCATGGTTTTCCATTGGCACAGTGGTGCGGCTGGCATGGTTGGCATGCTTTGGCGCAAAAATGTGGCTGGCATGGAATGCCATTGGCACAGTGGTGCGGCTGGCATGGTTGGCACGCCTTGTTGCGGAGATGTGGCTAGCATGGTTTGCTATTGGCACAGTGGTGC
>NW_020637703.1:0-293 GCF_003573695.1 Papaver somniferum
AAAAATTGCATTTCTATGTACGTTGATTCAAGAAAATATGAAGCAAGTCAAATTTCACAATAGAAGAAGGATGAAAGACCATGCAGAACTAGCCCAAATCCTACAAATTTCATCTATCTTGAATCAAATAGAAAAACAAATCCAACACAAAAAGAAAGAGCTCATAAAAATGTTGAATTTTATATACGTTAACTCAAAAAAGTCTACACATTTTCGGTTGAACAACCTAATGTTGATTATTTTCGGTTCAAATAGTTTCAAGTTTTTGGGGTTGCTATAACCTCTTTTCTTGT
>NW_020637703.1:450-1000 GCF_003573695.1 Papaver somniferum
TTGATTCAAGAAAATATGAAGGAAGTCAAATTTCACAATAGAAGAAGGATGAAAGACCATGCAGAACTAATCCAAATCCTAACAAATTTCATCTATCTTGAATCAAATAGAAAGACAAAGCCAACACAAAAAGAAAGAGTTCATAAAAATGTTGAATTTTATATAAGTTAACTCAAAAAAGTCTACGCATTTCGTTATAAGTCGGAAATTGATTTCTGAGACTAAATTGTAAACTAGAAAGAAGCATCTTTAACAGAAAAATTTGAAAAATGTATTGTAATTACAATCAATATGTTCTAAGGCAATACGTCTAGTAAAAATTGCATTTCTATGTACGTTGATTCAAGAAAATATGAAGAAGGTAAAATTTCACAATAGAAGAAGGATGAAATACCATGCAGAACTAGCCCAAATCCTACAAATTTCATCTATCTTGAATCAAATAGAAAGACAAAGCCAACACAAAAAGAAAGATTTCATAAAAATGTTGAATTTAATATACGTTAACTTAAAAAAGTCTACACATTTTCGGTTGAACAACCTAATGTTG
>NW_020637704.1:0-228 GCF_003573695.1 Papaver somniferum
CTGGACATATCATTTTATGGCACACCATATCCCGACACATTATGTTATGGCACACCACGTTCTGACACACAACACCTTGTTCTTGACTTTCAAGTTATGGCACACCATATTCCTATGCACTATGTTATGGCACACCACGTTCTGTCGCACAATCTTATGGAACGCCAAGTCAGACCATATTCAAGAACACCTTGTTCTGGACATATCATGTTATGGCACACCATATTT
>NW_020637704.1:427-780 GCF_003573695.1 Papaver somniferum
GTTCTGGACATATCATGTTATGGCACACCATATTCCAAACGCATTATGATATGACAAACCACGTACTGGCACATAACACCTTGTTCTGGACATATCATGTTATTGCACACCAAATTCCGACGCATTATGTTAAGGCACACCACGTTCTGCACAGAACACATTGTTCTTGACATATCATGTTATGACACACCATATTCCGACGCATTATGTTATGGCACACCACGTTCTGACATAGAACATCTTGTTCTAGACATATCATGTTATGACACACCATATTTCGATGCACTATGTTATGGCACACCAAGACACACCATATTCAAGCACACCTTGTTCTGGACATATTATTTTATGGC
>NW_020637705.1:0-295 GCF_003573695.1 Papaver somniferum
GGCGAGGTTCGAGTTGTGGAATATTTTAAATTAAATTAAACTACAACCTCACTGAACTCAGGTTGCAAGATTATCATAAACTAGACCCGATTTTCTGGTCCGGGCGAGGTTCGAGGTGTTAAATATATCAGATTGGATGAAACTGCAACCTATCACTTAACTCGGGTTGCAAGATTACCATATGCATACCCGATGTTATCGTCCGGACCAGGTTCGAGGTGTGTCAAATATATCAGATTGGATGAAACTGCAACCTATCACTTAACTCAGGTTGCAAGATTACCATATACAAACC
>NW_020637705.1:306-548 GCF_003573695.1 Papaver somniferum
CCGCCTTGTAATACCGGTGAGGCCTTGGGTATCAAAGCTCCACCGAGCTTCCCTCGCCTCTATTCAACTTACTTTAACTCGGATTGATTCCAGAGGGGTTTGCTTAAATTGTAACGAGTTCCCGTTCAAAGGATTAGAAGCTGGTATAGAAACAATCTAAGTGGAGCCATCATGCTTTTTGTTTGCTAGAAATCAGTAGGTTTGCTGTGGTGGAGTCAGCCTTGTTTGTGTTTGCATAGAAC
>NW_020637705.1:559-800 GCF_003573695.1 Papaver somniferum
ACAACCTATCACTGAACTCAGGTTGCAAGATTATCATATACTAGACCCGATGTTCTGGTCTAGGCGAGGTTCGAGGTGTTAAATATATCAGATTGGATGAAACTGTAACCTATCACTTAAATCGGGTTACAAGATTACCATATACAAACCCGATTTCTCATCCGGGCCAGGTTCGATGTGTCAAATATATCAGGTTGGATGAAACTGCAACCTATCACTTAACTCAGGTTGCAAGATTACC
>NW_020637705.1:811-931 GCF_003573695.1 Papaver somniferum
TCCTCGCCCGTCTTGTATCAAGTTAGCTGAAACCGAGGCAAATTATGAACTGAAACCTGGGACTTTACAGATGCTCCCAATGTTTTTAGGGAAGGAGAATGAGAACCCCTATTTTCATGT
>NW_020637706.1:0-497 GCF_003573695.1 Papaver somniferum
AAGAAAAGAAAAGACATGTAATAAGGTACTAGGACTAGGAAAAGGAATTCATAGTTCTATATATATATGATCACCAAAGTTGTGGTTGATCATATGAGCAAGATTAGAGCTTGTGTTTAGTTTTGAGAGATTTTCTAAACATCAATAAAGAGAGTTGTCTTTATATAAGCTAAGGTTCATCTTGCAGTTTCCATTAATGCGCCCGTTACAAGAAAGTGTCATGAAATGGGATAATTAGTGGTGGTGAAAAGTAACGGTGTAAATAATTCATTTCCTTCATCATGGAAGCGTAATGACTGGCGGTCACACGAATTCACTTCCCTCATCATGGAATCATAACGTCTGACAGTTACACGTTACTCTTTTATTCCACCACTCAATCGTTTCCACTTCCTACGAGACCAGGGTACGTTTCACTATGACTTGTATAAATAGGTCTCACCTATTTCCACCAAACAACAAGTTTTGGTCAGGAGAACAGTACAACATCCAGAAAT
>NW_020637706.1:508-1000 GCF_003573695.1 Papaver somniferum
TTTCACTATGACTTGTATAAATAGGTCTCACCTATTTCCACCAAACAACAAGTTTTGGTCAGGAGAACAGTACAACATCCATAAATCATCTGATAGCTTTTTCATACATCTAGCCAGTTCAACTTTCTGATACAAGTTACAAAACGCCCACACTTCCATAATCAACTATTCTGGTCTCCACACTTTCTTCGCTTCCCTCCTTAAGACCAACCCTTCTCCTTCTCTTTGTGACCGAAGAAATCCTGGAATGGCCATTTCTTGGTTTAGGCCAGGATTGTACAGATTGATCTCTCGAATCAAAATTACTCCCGTGCAGTACATTTTTTAGGGTTTAGATTCGTTTCCCACCTACACACACCCAAAATTACCAAAATCAGCAGAAACGGTTTTCACCCACAAACAATTGGCGACTACAGTGAGAGATTAATCTCTCGGTTACAACATCAATTTCCAATTTCCAATACCGTTCTTCAACACGATCTCAAGATGGTA
>NW_020637707.1:0-2796 GCF_003573695.1 Papaver somniferum
TTACAATTTAGTCTCAGAAATCAATTTCCGACTTATACCGAAGTTTGTAGACGTTATGGTGGTGGTTCTTCGAGTTGGTGTAATTATATTGCATCTTATTTGGGGATGAGTGTAGCTACTTTTTCGGACCGCTATTTGGGAGTTCAAATTATGCCAGGTATTGTTCGATATCGCCATATTAGCAAAGTTGTTGAAAAGATTAGAAATCAGCTTGCTGGTTGGAGAGGGAGGTTATTATGTTTTCATGATCGCATTGTTCTTGTTAAATCAGTCATTGCCAGTTATTACATTCATAATATGGCTATTTATAAGTGGCCTTGTAAGTTTATTCTTCAATGTGAGAGGGCTATCCGTAACTTTATTTGGTCTGGTGATTCGAACATTAATCGTGTAGTGGTAGTGGCTTTTGATAAAATCTGTTGCTCTTTTGAGGAGGGGGGTCTCGGACTAACTCGTATGGCCACTATGAACAAAGCTCTTATTATGAAACTTTGGTGGAAGATTCGTAATTCTACAAAGAAGTGGGCTCTTTTCCTGAAGGCAAAATTATTTGATCGTAAGGGTTGTATTAAGCATTCGGGGGTTAAATCTTCTATTTTTTCTGGTTTAAGGAGTGTGTATAATTGTGTGGAAAAGAATACTAAGGTCTTAGTTGGTGATGGTAGAGATACTTCTCTTTATTATGACATTTGGTTTGATAAGCCTAGTATTGCTGAAGTGCTAAATGATTATTCTCTCGATGCAACAGCTAGAGTTAGTGATATTTTAAAGGATGGCCTTTGGGATATTCCTGAAATTCACTTGCAATACTTGATTGATGCTGGTCTGGAGTTGAATAGGATGCCAATTCCTATGGGTGGAGCTGATGTTAGGGTATGGATGCCGGAGTTGAAGGGTGAGTTCAGCGTTAAGTCTGCAACTGAGTTGATTCGGCAGAAGTATTCTCGGTTAGATGGTACGCAACTTCTGTGGAGAAAAGAAGTTCATCCTGTTCTTGCTGCTCAGAACTGGAAATTCTTACGTGGAGCATGTGCTACGTATGACCTTATCAGGCGCAGGTTCAAGATCTCTCTTGCTAACAAATGCTGCTTGTGTGGTGTTCAAGAGGAAACTCTTACTCATGTTTTATATGAGTGTTGCTTTGCTACAAGGGCCTGGAATTGGCTAGCTGATGTGTTGAATTTACAACCTAATGCTAACCTTATTTTTTCTTTTAAAGTAGCAAAAGGAAGGAGTCATATTGTCCGTGATCTGTGGCTTATTGCCAACCTTGTTCTTAGGTCGGAGCTATGGCAGTTGCGGAACAAGGAGGTTTTCGAGGATAAAAAGCCTAATTGGAGTATCTTTCATAAGCGCGTTCTGAAGTTGATACAAGATTATTCAATTCGGCTCAAGGGTCATATGAACAATAGTGCTGATGATGTTGTTCTTATGAACTATTTTAGAGTTCAGCACCGTAGGGTGAAGTGGCATCAACCTATGGCTTGTTATTGGCTACCGCCTGAGGCTAATGAATTACAAATTTGTTGTGATGGAGCGGCGAGAGGTAGCCCTGGCCTTGCGGGTGCAGGTGTAGTAGCTAGGGATAAGCATTGTACAGTTCTTGGTGCTATGAGTATTGGCCTAGGAGTCACGACGAATTATTTAGCGGAATTGTATGGCATTATTGTTGGTTTGGAGTGGGCTATGCAATGGGGTTTTTCTCGTATTTGTATACGGTCTGATTCTATGGGAGTTGTTGAAGCTTTCAAGAATAATTCCATTCCTTGGTTTGCGAGGAATAGATGGATTATGATCTGTAGACACTATACGTCTATACGTTTCATTCACACTTTTAGGGAGGTGAATTTTTCAGCCGATGCACTGGCAAAGCGAGGTTGTTTATTGAGTAATGAAGTGGGAGTATACTATAATGGGAAACCACCTTTCCTAATTTCTGTTGAACATCCTAATGTTGATTATTTTCGGTTCAAATAGTTTCAAGTTTTTGGGGTTGCTGTAACCTCTTTTCTTGTAAACTATTTCTTGTAAATTTTGTTATCTATTAATACAAATTTTTGACTTATCAAAAAAAAAAGTATATAAAATTCAACATTTTTATGAACTCTTTCTTTTTGTGTTGGCTTTGTCATTATATTTGATTCAAGATAGATGAAATTTGTTAGGATTTGGATTAGTTTTGCTTGGTTTTTTGTCCTTCTTCTATAGTGAAATTTGACTTCCTTCATATATTCTTAAATCAACGTGCATAGAAATGCAATTTTTACTAACGTACTGCCTTAGAACATATTTATTATGATTACAATACATTTTTCAAACTTTTTCTGTTAAAGATGCGTTTAACTAGTTTAAAATTTAGTCTCAGAAATCGACTTCCGACTTATGACGAAGAGTGTAGACTTTTTTGAGTTAACGTATAAAAAGTTCAACATTTTTATGAACTTTTTATTTTTGTCTTGGCTTTGTCTTTCAATTTGATTCAAATAGATGAAATTTGTTAGAATTTGGATTAGTTCTGGCTGGTCTTTCATCCTTCTTATATTGTGAAATTTGACTTCCTTCATATTTTCTTGAATCAACGTACATAGAAATGCAATTTTTACTAGACGTAATAGCTTAGAACATATTAATTGTGATTACAATACATTTTTTAAACTTTTTCTGTTAAAGATAAGTTTATCTTGTTTACAATTTAGTCTCAGAAATCAACTTCCGACTTATAACAAAGAGTGTAGACTTATTTGAGTTAACGTATAAAAATTCAACATTTTTATGAACTCTTTATTTTTGTATTGG
>NW_020637708.1:0-672 GCF_003573695.1 Papaver somniferum
AAAAAAAAAAAAAAAAAAAAAAATTTACTTGCTCCCAGATTTTAAAACCAAATTTTATTTTGCTCCCACATTAACAACCAAAAATTTTTCTTCTTCCTCCTTATCCCGACAAAACCAAAATTCTCCCATAAAAACCAAAAAGTTTTCCGAATCTTTCCCTAAAAACCAAAATTTTTATTTTTCCATCAAAACCAAATTTTTCCAAAAAGTCCAATCCCTTAAAAACCAAATTTTGAGCTTTGTAAACTCTTTACTTAGCCTTTGAGCCCAATCATGTCTAGATCTTGGTCTACAGTTGGGGAATACAACAAATCCCTTAGAGAACTTGCGTGTGGACATACTTCACGTTATGAACCTCCCATAGACCATGATGTCAATAGTCATAGGAATTATTATGGACATTTTCAAAGTCCCGAGCCTCAATACATGAACCCTAATGACTATTCACACATGCATCATTCGCCACAACGTGAAAATGAACATTTTGCTAGTGCCTCACTCACACAATCATCTCTTGTGGATCAATTAGAAGCTCGAATCGCAGCTTTAGAAATGCAATCACATGAGGAATCTGTCACATCTAATTTTCTTAGGCAACCTGAAATCTATGCATGTCCCGCATGTGGTAGTTTAGACCACCCTGTTGAGAATTGTCATATTTTGCATAATTTT
>NW_020637709.1:0-874 GCF_003573695.1 Papaver somniferum
TCAATGTTCCTAATCTATCCTAACGAAGTTGACTTTAATAATCAAATCAAGTGACTTCAAGTTTTGTAATTAAACCTGACAACCAAACTTGATATATCAACACTTGGTGGGTTCAACGTAGCAATGCTCTAACAAATACTTTATTCCATCAAGTCATCCATATTACAGATTGAAGGATCTTATGATATTTCATTATCTGCATGTGGTATTTTTTTTCTAGGTGTTCTTTTATTTTTCTCCGGGGTTTCAATTTAATGTTTCTATTAGAAATTAAACCACAATTTGCCATGCCTCACACAATCCGACAGCCCCGCAGTTCCCGTGTTATGTAGACTACTATGCTACATTCTCAATTCATGATCCCGTCTTGGGTCATGGACCAACAAATGATCGTGAAAACGCCATTATCTTTCTCCATTAGATAAAGCACCGGTCATTTCATATCCGGTGAAAATCTCGGCTAATTGACCAAAGTGGGTATTGTTAGAGCATTGCTCGGTCGAACTCGCGTGCGTTGCTATCTCAAGCATGTTTGTCAATGTTAGTGATCAAAACTATATGTCTTGATTTCTAGTTTACTTATGACTAAGTCTCGGTCTAGGATAGTTAGGTATAGTTGATCTCCAGACTCCATGGCGATTATCTTACGAAGACGAAGAACTACTCAAGGAACCAGTGGAACTTCATCCGACCAAAAGGTATGTGGAGACTTGAACTCATATGTCACTTAAAAGTCTATCTACTCTATCTCATACTCTTGAGACAAAAGTCGTATAAGTATGATACTTTTCATACATACACATTTGCTATTTCGAGCCGAGTTTACTCTCCTATCTTTTTCTCGAAATATGTGTTGGTAAGCTCTTGCTTTAAC
>NW_020637710.1:0-452 GCF_003573695.1 Papaver somniferum
TTTCTTTTCATATTTTCTCAATCTACATCTCCAACCAATCAAACTACTTCGAGGTAACAATATTTAAGAAAACCCTTCCGTATTGCTTCATGTCTGAATTTTTGAATTTCTATCATTTTCTATCATTTTGTTTTTTTTTATATTTAACTAAAGTATATGTTTTTCAAAGATGGCCTAACTGATTCCAATAATCTCATGGTTGAAATTTAGGGTATATGTATTTTGTTATTTACCAGATTATTAAAATTTGGCTATCGCAGGTCACTGGGGTTTTAATCTATTTACAACTTTTTTTTCTAGAAATGTGAGATTCTCTCAAGTACCGATTTTTACTTTCTATTTGTTTAGACTTTAGTGTAAATATCATATTGGTTTCATCTTGACAACTACACTTAGAGAGAAACTTATAAAAATTATTCGGATGACACATCATAATTTGACAATTGTAATGT
>NW_020637710.1:463-1000 GCF_003573695.1 Papaver somniferum
ACAAAAATTTATTGGTTTTCATCTGATCAAACCATCTCTTTTTGGTTCCTCTTCTTTGTTTTCCTCCCCCTTTTCTTTTTCTTCTCCTGTCAAGCTACCTTTTGGTACAATTCTTGTTTGCAGCTTTCATAGATTAGGAGTCGTCATTCAAAAAGGGGTTGGAGCTCAGCTTGTTGCTAAGCTTCCGACTAATTTCTTACAAGATGATAATTCTTCCAAGCTATTTTAATTTGAAATTAAATAAGTCATACTAAAATTAAAAATATAAAATGTATAAGTTAAAAATTTTCTTAATTTTTGAAAGAAAAAAAATCCTTGAAATAGAATATGGATTTGAAAATATCAGTTTACTACTTTAGCCCGAACTGAACTATAACTTGTCTTGAGGCGGTGGTTCAAGAACCGGCCGGGGAGATCCGATATGCGCTCTATATAAGGAAGCCTTATTCACGAGTCAGTATCATCCAACTGTTTCCATCTCTCTTTACGTCCCTCTCTCTTTCTCTTTTCGTCTTGATATCACACCAACAACTATGG
>NW_020637711.1:0-535 GCF_003573695.1 Papaver somniferum
TGGTTAGTCTTCCTAATTTAACGAGTATTAATTTAAAGAGTTTCTACTGTATCATGAAGGACTAACAAGCAATTCTGATTTCCACGAAAAAGATGCCTCATCCAAGGATCGGGATTAAATTCACCTAACTTAAAATGGAGGACTACTGAACACGGTAGTTAACACAACGACGCGAAAATAGGACTCCTCTAGTCATGATAACAATATTTCCACCCACGAGGCCACCATGAAATCTCAAAAGGCGCAAGAAGAACAAATGAGAAAGTCAGAACGACGAAAGATGAGATTGAAAAAGAAAAATAGAAGGTTAAGGCACCAGGAGAAAAACGAGAAGTCATCTACTGTTCCGTAGGACGCCCCCGAATAGGAAAACCCCTGGAGAAATTAGAAGATGAAGCCCACATCATTCTGCCGGATACCTTAAACGAGGCTTCCGAGGATCAATCCCCACGAAGGAGAAAGGGGGTCCGAGTCTATGGAAGTAGCCACTCGGAAGGGTTGTCTGACGTTAATCCCAGACATAAATGTGTCTAAA
>NW_020637711.1:546-1000 GCF_003573695.1 Papaver somniferum
GAGTAGCCACTCGGAAGAGTTGTCTGACGTTAATCCCAGACATAAATGTGTCTAAAAACAGAAGGAGGACGTAGTCCGAATTCCTGACCAGTCCAAAAGGACGTCGGGAGGAAATCCCACGCAAAGGGAGACGACGAGGAGAGAGTTCAACCGAAATAAGTACACAACGCTCGATGAACAATTTGATGAGGATTCAGGACGATCACGATATCGTCGACATGAGGTTTCTAGTTTATCCAAGCAGGGACTCCTGCGGGGAAAATGAAGTCCAAACGAGGGATATCGATGATGCATTACAAGCAAGGCTAAACCATCTCGAGGCGACGTATAACGTAGCAACCCGTAAAAAAGGAGGCCAGAAGTTGGCAGAGGTCATGCAAGAAGCGGGACAATCACCCCCAGCAGCGATCACAAATACTCTCTCACAAATTTTGCAACGATCTCTAGTGGAACT
>NW_020637712.1:0-330 GCF_003573695.1 Papaver somniferum
CTTGTTCAGATTCTTGTTGATATATCATGTTAACATCCCTTGTTATCACCTGCAATATTAAGATACCTAAGTTATTTTATTTTTCATCTTCCTGTGTCAAAACCTAATGCTGTAAAAATCAAAAACTTCTGAAAGAATAAAAAAAACTGGCCAATTCATCAAACAAACATTAACTTGAAATGATGAAACCAAATCTGGTTCCATCAAAAGAATGATGGAACCAAATCTGGTTTCATCAAAAGAATGATGGAACCAAATCTGGTTTCATCAAAAAAATGATGAAATGTATAAGAAAATTGTAATATATGCGAGTAATTCAATTGTTACTAA
>NW_020637712.1:341-526 GCF_003573695.1 Papaver somniferum
ATTGAGTACTTTCAAGATCTTCAAATTATCAACTGGTTTCAACTTCACCCCCTGTACTTCCTGCACCTTCTTTTTCTCCTTGCACTTACGAGCTGTAACCTTTCTTCTTTTTTTTCACACTGGTGTTGTAATCCTGCATTCTGATAGGTGGAACCAAATTCCTTCTGTCTTCCCTCATTCTTGTA
>NW_020637712.1:537-680 GCF_003573695.1 Papaver somniferum
GTTGGTCCTAAGCTTTTCAATCAATGCTCGCGCAAATTGGTATTTGGCTTTGAAGGAGTTAGCTTCACTGCTAGCACCAACATTTTCTTCATCTTGCACTTTAACTGGCACTTCATTTTCTTCATCTGGCACAACAATTTCCA
>NW_020637712.1:691-817 GCF_003573695.1 Papaver somniferum
ACCATCTTTACATATGGGTAGTAGTATACGCTTCCAACATTTGGCTTTGACGACGAACAACCTTTCTTATTGTATTCGTATTCCATTTTCCTGATAACATCTTCATCAATTACAAATTGAGTTTCG
>NW_020637712.1:828-1000 GCF_003573695.1 Papaver somniferum
AGGTGACCAATATTCTCCTGCAGTACACAAGAAAAATTGGTTTCAGCTAAAAAATTTGATAAATCCAAAACTGGTTTCATCAAAAAAGTAAATCTGAACAAGAAAATATTTACCGAAATTCGTTTAAAATAAACAGACGACATACCAAGCAAAGCATTTTTAATGGTAACAA
>NW_020637713.1:0-307 GCF_003573695.1 Papaver somniferum
TAAACTAGTCACAATATTCCTAATTTCTAGACCATCCGGTTCCTGAAAAAGGTCAATTGCTTTCTCTGAGTTATAATCAGGTGGTTCATCCTCTAAATTCTTTTGAGGTATACTAGCTATAGGACGTATATGTTTCATATCCTTTATGGTCATCCCTAGAGTTTCCTTATTGTGTTGAAGCATGGTTACTGGCCTAATCTCATGATCACTATCCAAATTGGAAGTTATAGGCAAAATCTCAGATGGGCCTACAAATGCATAATTGGGGTCCAACTTAGGAGGATCTTTAGGCTCTTCGAAATAAGGG
>NW_020637713.1:507-1209 GCF_003573695.1 Papaver somniferum
GACCTAAAATCACTGGTATTTGGTTCTATGGATCAGGGACAGGTTGGGTATCTAGGATAATAAAATCCACTGGATAAATAAACTTGTTAACCTCTATGAGAACATCCTCTATCACACCACGAGGAACGTTAACGGACCTATCAGCTAACTTAAGTGTTATCTGGGTAGGTTTCATCTCACCAAGTCCTAGCTTGAGGTACACATGGTATGGCAGTAAGTTCACACTGGCTCCTAAGTCAAGCAACGCTTTCTCAACACGGTACTTACCTATTGTACAAGAAATGGTAGGGGACCCTGGGTCTTTATACTTAGGAGTAGTGGTATTCTGAATAATAGAACTCACATGACTAGATATGAAGGCTTTCTTCTGGACACTGAGCTTACGCTTTCGCGTACACAAGTCCTTAAGGAACTTGGCATAAGAGGGAATCTGCCTAATTGCATCTAATAATGGAAGGTTGATATTAACCTGCTTAAAAACCTCCAATATATCATTAAAGTTGGACTCCCTCTTAGTCGGAACTAGCAGCTGGGGGAACGGGGCTCTGGGAACAAAGCCGGGCTCATCAAGACCATCATTGGTCTCTTTGGAGACTCTATCAGTCTCCTCATTTTCTGGCTCATAAGGGTGAACTACAGCATGTTCACTTTCAGGTAAGTCGACCTTATTATCAACTTTCTTTCCACTCCTAAGGGTCGTGA
>NW_020637713.1:1220-2151 GCF_003573695.1 Papaver somniferum
TAAGGGTGAACTACAGCATGTTCACTATTAGGTAAGTCGACCTTATTATCAACTTTCTTTCCACTCCTAAGGGTCGTGACAGCATTCACATGATTGTACGATTTCTCTCCTCTAGGGTTAGGATCAGTATGACTAGGGAACCTTCCTTCTTCTCTCTCATTGATAAACTTAGCTATTTGGCCGACTTGAAGCTCTAATTTAGCAAAATACTGGGAACTATTCTTAAAATTCTGTTTGGTTTCCTCTTGAAAATTACCCTGGCTTTTTACTAACATTTCCTGGCTTTGTGATAACATCTCCTGGCTCTTCCTTAATATACTAAGGGTTTCCTCTAAGCTAGTTATTCTATTCTCAGATGGGTTCTGGGTCTGACCTGAAGAGTTCTTAGTATAACCAAAACCTGGGGGAGGCTGAGAATTACTAGACTGGCCTTGATTCTGGCCCTTAGACCAAGAGAAATTAGGATGGTTTCTCCAACCAGGGTTGTAGGTTTCTGAGTATGGGTCAAACTTCTGACGGTTCTCAAACCTAGAGTTGTTATAGACAGCATGGGCTTGTTCTTCACTAACTTGACCTTCCCAAAATGAATTATCGGGCTCTATTCCACAACTAGAGACTTGAGAGGCTCTATTAGGTTCAACAAGGGACCTATTTTTAGACTGACCAATTTCTAAAGCTTCTAACCTTCTGGACAAAGCAGCAAACTTAGCATCTGACGCAAAACTCGTATCTACCATATTGGTGCTACTTCTATTGACCAAGAGTCTTTTAGGGGGTTCAACACAAGATTCCCACTGTTGGGATTTTTCAGCGATAGCTCCTAAGAAGGTAAAAGCATCATCAGCATTTTTACTAGTGAACTCACCAGCGCACATAGACTCAACCATGGCTTTGGTCGAATAGTCTAAACCATCATAAATAATCTGTACAA
>NW_020637713.1:2162-3154 GCF_003573695.1 Papaver somniferum
ATCAACCATGGCTTTAGTAGAATAGTCTAAACCATCATAAATAATCTGTACGAGTTTCATATTATCAAATCCATGGTGAGGACACTGAGATAGGAGATCATTGAATCGCTCTAAAAATCTATAAAGAGACTCTCCCTCTTGTTGCACACTAGCACTAATTTTCTGCCTAACAGCTGCAGTTTTATGCTTAGGGTGGAATTTCATATAGAAGGCAGCGATAAGTTCCTGCCATGTTTCTATGGATTCAGACGATAGGTTGTTCAGCCAGGTCTTCGCTTTGTCTCTCAAAGAAAAGGGAAACATCTTAAGTTTCAAGACTTCATCGGTAAGGTCCTTTATCCTAATTGTCCCACAGATTTCCTCAAAGTCCCTAATATGAAAATAAGGGTTCTCATCATATTTTCCTAAGAATATAGGGATCATCTGAAGAATACTAGGTTTTATCTCAAAATTAGCCGTAGTGGCTGGCAATTTAATGCATGAAGCTCGATTGGTCCTAGTTGGGAACATGTAATCTTTCAAAGTTGCCATCGCTGGCACAACAGAAGTACTAGGGGTACTATCCTCACAAAGAGACAGATTCTGAAAACAGAAGTTTCCAAAAACAGGGCTCTCAAAAGAAGAATCTTCGAGCTCCCTGCTTAAATCAGAAGAACTACTAGGTTTTCCGCTAATCAATCGACCTAGAGTATCTCTTTTCCAAGCCCTAACAAAATCAGGAATACACTAAAAAGAATTCAAAAAGAAATAAAAATCCTAACAGGAAGGTTCTAGCAAACACACAGCAGGCTGACTCGACATTACCACATCAAACCTAAATATTTCTAGCAAACAACAAGCATGATAGCTCCACTTAGATTGTTTCTAGACTAGCTTCTAATCCTTCGAAAGGGAATTCGTTACAATTTGAGCACACCCCTCTGGAATCAATCCGAGCCAATGTAAGTTGAATCGAGGCGAGGGAAGCTCAATGGAGCTTTGATACCCAAAAC
>NW_020637713.1:3354-3642 GCF_003573695.1 Papaver somniferum
TCTATTGACCAAGAGTCTTTTAGGGGGTTCAACACAAGATTCCCACTGTTGGGATTTTTCAGCGATAGCTCCTAAGAAGGTAAAAGCATCATCAGCATTTTTACTAGTGAACTCACCAGCGTACATAGACTCAACCATGGCTTTAGTCGAATAGTCTAAACCATCATAAATAATCTGTACGAGTTTCACATTATCAAATCCATGGTGAGGACACGGAGATAGGAGATCATTGAATCGCCCTAAAAACCTATAAAGAGACTCTCCCTCTTGTTGCACACTAGCACTAAT
>NW_020637713.1:3653-3879 GCF_003573695.1 Papaver somniferum
AGTTTCATATTATCAAATCCATGGTGAGGACACTGAGATAGGAGATCATTGAATCGCTCTAAAAACCTATAAAGAGACTCTCCCTCTTGTTGCACACTAGCACTAATTTTCTGCCTAACAGCTGCAGTTTTATGCTTAGGGTGGAATTTCATATAGAAGGCAGCGATAAGTTCCTGCCATGTTTCTATGGATTCAGACGGTAGGTTGTTCAGCCAGGTCTTAGCTT
>NW_020637714.1:0-439 GCF_003573695.1 Papaver somniferum
AGCTGGTCTAGAAACAATCTAAGTGGAGCCATCATGCTTTTTGTTTGCTAGAAATAAGTAGGTTTGTTGTGGTGGAGTGATGAGTGCCAAATATTGTATATATTTATCCCTTTTTGTTGGCATTTAACTCATCTTTTGTGCATTAATTCTACATTTTATCCCATATTCTGCATTTTCATTGTTTTCAAGAATAAATATTTTTCTTACTTAATTTTGCATTTTTAGAGGTAATAAATAAAGTCTGGATGACTTGCGGAGCAGAAAAGAGCTGAAGAGTAGTGAAAAGCCGGAAGAAATTACGCAAGGAAGCCGCAAAGAATGGAGCGCACGTCCAAAAAGCTAGGAATGGGCTCAAGAAGGAAGAATTGTTCTTAAAGAAGATATGGGCTTGGCATACCCAAGGCCCAAAACCCTTACCCAAACCCATTTTCTATATCCA
>NW_020637714.1:639-1000 GCF_003573695.1 Papaver somniferum
TGTTTTGATTGAGCAATGGGAGAAATTAGTGCTCATAGCAAGCTAATTCTCTTTCCATTCCATTTGTATGCCTAGAGCCACTGCCTTGGCCTTGCATTGTCATCACTGTTAGCTTCACCATCTCCCCTGCCCTTGGCTTAGGCCTTGGTTTACTTCCTTTGTTCTCTGCTTGTAGTTGCAATGTTCTGTCACCTTCTCCTAATGCTTTTGTGCTGTTGCTTTTGCCCTGTGTTGCTTCCATTGTAAATTTTCTCCATTGTCTTTGCTTCACTGCCATCTCTTCTTTCTTCATTGCCTTGTTTTGCCATGTTTTCTTCCCTTGTGTTGCTGCCTCCCTTCCACTGCTTGTGCTGCTGCTACA
>NW_020637715.1:0-399 GCF_003573695.1 Papaver somniferum
GCAGAACCCAAGGCTCTCTTTAGAAGAAACAACAACACGATTGATACGATTCGATATTTTGTTTGCACAAAACACTGGTTTGGTTTCCCTTTAGATATGAATCAAGGTTTTAGAAATCTTGTGTTTATTTTGATAAAAACAATTACTAGGTAAAAGTAACAGCAGAACAAACTTGTAGATTCGGGATTATTATACTCTTCAATAAAGGAAGAGAAACCTAATTATTCTACCACAAGAACAACTAGAATAAATCTAGAGATATCTTGTTTAAAACTTCAAAAGGTTTTTACGAGATACCTTAATCGAAGTTTTCTTTCTAGCTTTCGATTTCGACTAACAAGTGTTGGTATACGATCGGAAACTGAAATCTATCAAAACCTATGGTTTATGATTAACAAC
>NW_020637715.1:410-1000 GCF_003573695.1 Papaver somniferum
CAAGTGTTGGTATACGATCAGAAACTGAAATCTATCAAAACCTAGGGTTTATGATCAACAACTCTTGAATGGTTTTATATCAGAAGAGAAAACCTTAGAATAGACAAGAGGTGAAAAACCTAGATTACAAGTTGTGTGATCAATCACGAAGATTAAATCCAACTCGGCTTTGTGATCCCCAATACAAAGACTTTTATCTCACTCTTGTTCACTAAGAACAGAAGACATGGAAACAACCTGCAAAGCCTACGCCATTTTCCAAAAGAGATGAAAACGTGTAAACTCATGAACCCTTTATTTATAGTGAAAAGTTAGCTTGAAAACTAAGCTTAGGGTTTAGGCTATTTTCCTTTCTCAAGACTCTCCTAATTATGGGAGTCTTTCCTAAGTTACAAATATTATGCATAAATAATTAAATAAATAAATAATTAGCAAATATTTATTTATGTGAATAAATCACATTTTAACTTAGGTAGGAATTAAAAGTTATCACAAATACTTTAATATGGTAATCAAATATGTTTGGATTAATATCCATCTTGCCTAAACAAGGAAACATCACCAATTTGACTAAAAAAGACTTCTAGTCA
>NW_020637716.1:0-425 GCF_003573695.1 Papaver somniferum
TGTTGATTAGTTCAGGATTACCTTCGAACTTGTGGGGGGAGGCTATCCTCTCATACAATTACATACTGAACAGAGTACTCTTTAAAGGATCAGATAAAACTCCATATGAGTTATGGAAAGGTAGACAACCATCTTATGCTTACTTCAAAGTGTGGGGGTGCTTGGAAAAGGTGGCCATCCCTCCTCCTAAGACAACCAAGATAGGACCCAAAACCGTTGATTGTGTTTTTATAGGGTATCCTGAGCATTCTAGTGCTCATAGGTTTATGGTTGTGAGTTCTGAAATTTCTGACATAGGGTTGAATACCATCATGGAGTCTAGGGATGCTGAATTCTTTGGGAATGTATTTTCTATGAAACGTGATTCTCGAAAGAGATGTTTAGATGATCCCCTAGAATTTCCGTCAACCAGCCAGTCATTACCT
>NW_020637716.1:436-1000 GCF_003573695.1 Papaver somniferum
ATGTTTTTCCTATGAAACGTGATTCTCGAAAGAGATGTTTAGATGATCCCCTAGAATTTACATCATCCAGTCAGTCATTACCTTTAGAGGAAAATGAACCAGAAATAGAACCTAGAAGAGGTAAAAGGGTTAAAACAAAGAAAACCTATCCTGGTTGCATTACATACCTAGCCGAGTCTGATCCTCAGACTTATAAAGAAGCCATGACTTGTCCTTAATCTCCATGGTGGAAAGAAGATTCAATTAGTGAAATGGATTCCATTCGAGAAAACGATACTTTTGATCTTGTAGATTTACCTCCAGGGTCTAAGGCCATAGGTTGTAAATGGATTTTCAAGAGAAAACGTAATATAAATGGAACTATTGAAAAATACAAGGCTAGGTTGGTAGCGAAAGGCTATAAACAGATAGAAGGTATAGATTTCTTTGATACATATTCACCAGTGAGTAGAATTAGCTCCATTAGGATGTTAATTGCTATAGCTTCTGTCCATAACCTAGAGATACATCAGATGGATGTAAAGACAGCGTTTTTGAATGGTGATTTAGATGAATAAATCTATA
>NW_020637717.1:0-180 GCF_003573695.1 Papaver somniferum
TAGCTAGACATCAAATACCTCAAAAAGGATTTTCACCTTCCAAAGTCATATATCAACAGTCGAAACAATTGTGGGTCCATACGACCAAATAAAGCTGACACCAGTATGAGACAACTGCACTGATTCAGAAAAATGAAAAGAATGAGCACGTCCTCATCTAAGGTTTCTGTCATGACAACT
>NW_020637717.1:191-487 GCF_003573695.1 Papaver somniferum
ATTTTCTTCTAAACCTTGAGCAACAGATTGCTGAAACTGCACAGTGTTACGAGTTAACAAAGCAAGAAACTCTTCTAAACTAATAATCTTCTTATCCGAAGGGTTCTGAAACTGTGCCGGAGCTGAAGGATTCTTAGTATAGCCAAAACCTGGGGGAACCTGAGCATTACTAGACTGACCTTGATTTTGGCCCTTGGACCAAGAAAGGTCTGGATGGTTTCTCCAGACAGGGTTATAGGTTTCTGAATATGGGTCAAACTTCTGTTGGTTATGAAACCTAGTGTTGTTATAAAGAG
>NW_020637717.1:498-631 GCF_003573695.1 Papaver somniferum
GGGTTGCGGAGTCTGAAAAGACTCAAGTAATATCTCAGATGTACAAGGATCGAGTCCCAAGTTAGGGACTCTAATTAGGGATACGATACAATCACAAGAACCATCACTACCCCCGAACTTAGAGTTCACGGAC
>NW_020637717.1:642-1000 GCF_003573695.1 Papaver somniferum
GTATCAGGAGGATCGGGTTGCGGAGTCTGAAAAGACTCAAGTAATATCTCAGATGTACAAGGCTCGAGTCCCAAGTTAGGGACTCTAATTAGGGATACGATACAATCACAAGAACCATCACTACCCCCGAACTTAGGGTTCACAGACAAACCTCTAACTATTTCTTGAATTTCCGGATCTTCAGAGTCCTTAAAATACTCAAGAGATTCTTCTAATTCTCTACCCCCAAACTTAGGGTCATCATTATTCTCAGAAAAACCTAAAACTATTGCCTGAATTTCTGGGTCCATAGAATCTATAAAATACTCAAGAGCTTCTTCAAAAGATTGATCACATATCTGATCTAAGAGAATGGTTT
>NW_020637718.1:0-364 GCF_003573695.1 Papaver somniferum
CCATAGAAGAAGGCGGCACCATGGCCGTAGTAGCACGAGCTGGGACTCCCAATCAGGGGTCAAACCAATCACATCGATTGATGGCTGAGATTGAAGAATTGAAGAAGAGCCAGCAGGTTTACGCAGATGCTGTAGCTCTGCTGTCCAGAGAAAACCAAGATTTAAAAGACCGGATTGCCCTAAGCACGAAGACCAGCCAGCAACTTGATGAAGCAAATTCAAAGGCACCAGAACCAAATCGAGACCGAAGAGTCATCGTAGCAGCTAATGGAGACGCGACTAGGGGAAGTAGCGCATCCGACCCGGATTATAATGACGGAGAGTCAGACTATCACGAGCAGAAGAGCGTAGGGCACCACCGCGC
>NW_020637718.1:375-1000 GCF_003573695.1 Papaver somniferum
CTGACCCGGATTATAATGACAGAGAGTCAGACTATCACGAGCAGAAGAGCGTAGGGAACCACCGCGCGATGGAAGAGCTGCGTGATGAAATGATGGCCGAGATCAGGAAGTTAAAGAGTATACAAGGCGAGGGAAGATTAGAAGAGGTCATGAGAGAGGCTAATTCCACGCCCCTAACTCATCGCCTGGCCAACACCCTTATTCCGATGAAGTGCCCTGTCCCGACCTTCGAATGCTATGACGGATCCAGTGATCCCGCTACACATATTCGGTATTATAACCGTGTTTTAGCCAGATGGAGTCAGAACGACGCCGTACTCTGTAGATACTTCCCATCAAGCCTGAAGGGATCGGCATTGTCTTGGTTTGATAATTTGCCGCCGGACTCCATCCACTCCTACGACCAACTCGCAGAAAAGTTCTTAAGAACTTACATGTACAACAAAGCCGTTAACACCGGAATGGATAAGCTCTTTTCGCTAGCAATTGGCTACAAGGAAACCACGAGGGAATACACTAACAGATGGCACAAGATCTGCCAAGCCATAGGAAGTGTGGACCCAGTGGTAAGTATCAACTGCTACAAGTGGGGATTAGACCGAATGAGTCCACTATTTGTTGAGAT
>NW_020637719.1:0-533 GCF_003573695.1 Papaver somniferum
CTTAAGTATGCGTATGGGTATGCGTACTTAAGTAACCGGATTTGAGTTTGTTTTAGTTTTCAAACTCAATAGAAATTCACGGACGTGAACTTTCTGCCAGTATGCGTATGGGTACGCGTACTTTAGGTAACCGGATGAGTTTGGTTTTGGTTTTCAAACTCAGCAAAAATTCACGGTCGTGAACTTCCACCAGTATGCGTATGGGTACGCATACTTACCCAGTCTCCTACAACCTTTTTGTATACACACAAGTATGCATACTTTAGGCTCCCAGTTTTGGACTTATACACTAATGTGCGGACACACTATGATTATATCCAAAGATGGTTACAAGATTCTAAACTCTTTATTTCAATCATTGAAACATTCTTTTATAATGACAATAGCCGTTTTCACACACTATTAGCATCAAAGCAATTTTCAAGATATTGAAATAATCATTATCGAAACATTCCAAGTCTTACACCAAATGATTGTATCACACAAACCATGTAAGATGTTACTCGGCAATTTTCTCATGATATAAGATGAAC
>NW_020637719.1:544-1000 GCF_003573695.1 Papaver somniferum
AAACATTCCAAGTCTTACACCAAATGATTGTATTACACAAACCATGTAAAATGTTACTCTACAATTTTCTCATGATATAAGATAAACTTGGTCGAAACGAAATCTTACCAATATGTATTTCGAGAAATATGTGAGCGACATATACTCAACTCGAAATATCAAATGTATATAGAGAAAACTATATCGTAACACGACTTACGTCTCAATATAGGAGAGATAGAGTAGAAATAGACTTTCAAAGTGATAGATGAGTTTAAGTCTCCACATAACTTTTTCCGAAGAAGTTCCACAAGCTCTCCTTAGTAGTTCTTCGTCTTCAAGTGATAAACTCCTTGAGGTCTATGCTCAACTACAAAAACTATGTCCTAGTCTGAGACATATATAAATAGGCTAGAATAAAGACTTATAGTTTTGATCACTAACATTGACAAACATGCTTGAGATAGCAACGCATGC
>NW_020637720.1:0-356 GCF_003573695.1 Papaver somniferum
CCTATAGTTTTTCTGGCCTGTATATTCGGTAGTAATATCAAATGAATATTTACGATTATATATAATCGGAAATAAAACTGAGTACCTATCCACCGAATAACCAACATTCGGAAAAAGAGATGGATCATTTCCTACCGAATATGCGTCATTTGGAGTTCAGTAACCTATAGTTTTTCTGGCCTGTATATTCGGTAGTAATATCAAATGAATGTTTCCGATTATATATAATCGGAAACAAAACTGAGTACCTATCCACCGAATAACCAACATTCGGAAAAAGAGATGGATCATTTCCTACCGAATATGCGTCATTTGGAGTTCAGTAACCTATAGTTTTTCTGGCCTGTATATTCGGT
>NW_020637721.1:0-359 GCF_003573695.1 Papaver somniferum
CAAAATAAAAATGACTACACTTAGCACGTGCAGCAAGCCGTTAAACCGCTAGGTGGCCCTAGCGGCGGAGTGTTGTCTCCGGAGGGTTTACCAGAGGTGTACCCACACAAAACCTTTACTCCAGACCCTGGATATCTACGCAGAACCTTGGAAGGCACTAAAGAATCTCCTTGGTTGGCATACTCTCATTGACTACAGGAGGAAGTACCCTGATGCGAAATTCCAATTGATGTACACGAGTTTGCACTCAGCATACTAAAATTCATATATAAGTGACAGAGCTCTACTCAGATAGTTTCTGGACATCATAACCGGAGTCAACCAATCACATGGAAAGATTAAGAAGATGGATAAAGAGA
>NW_020637721.1:417-639 GCF_003573695.1 Papaver somniferum
AGGAGGAAGTACCCTGATGCGAAATTCCAATTGTTGTACACGAGTTTGCACTCAGCATACTAAAATTCATATAAAGTGACAGATCTCTACTCAGATAGTTTCTGGACATCATAATCGGAGTCAACCAATCACATGGATAGATTAAGAAGATGGATGTAGAGAAAAACGTAGATGATGTTGACTAAGGTGAACCTATCCTAATGGACTGAGATACTGGTCTGA
>NW_020637721.1:663-1000 GCF_003573695.1 Papaver somniferum
AAGGTGAACCTATCCTAATGGACTGAGATACCGGTCTGAATAATATCAAAACATCTGGCTATACAAGGGAACCAGTGGTCGATAAACCTAACTTTAGGTCAACACAACTGGCATATATAAGGGCACCAGTGGTCGACTTTATTGAATTTATTCCGGTTGGGCTGATGGTCTGGTCTTTTTTTTTTGGCATCTCAATCACTCTATTGCACCCTAGCAATGGTAACAACTTGAATCTTGTTCCCCACCAAATCACTTAAATAAAAAAAAACAGAAGGATTAAGATTCAACGAGATATGGCGAAACTACCATGTTTTTTTTTACTTCTAACACCTGAGCT
>NW_020637722.1:0-542 GCF_003573695.1 Papaver somniferum
TAGGTATTTGGAAAGGTTCAATGATTTATTATCCCAGTGTCCTCATCATGGTTTAGAAAAGGTTAGGCTAGTTCAGATCCTTTATGAGGGTTTAGATTATTCCACAACGACCATGGTTGAGTCTCTATGCATTGGTGGATTTGAAAACCAAACTGTTGATGCGGTAATGGAATTTTTTAATGAAATCGCCGAAAAAACCCAGCAATGGGAAAATAGTAGGTCACCCCAGAAAACAATTCTTTTAAGTAGAGGAAACGTTAATAGGGTAGAAGGAGGATATGAATCAGATGCCAAAATTGCTGCTATAGCAAAAAGGTTAGAAGCTTTAGAAGTGGGCCAGACTAGTGGTAGAGTGGAGCCTTTTTGGGAAGGCCTGAATATTGAAGAGCAAGCCAATGCTCTTTATAATAACACTATATTTGATAACCGTCAAAAGATTGACCCATATTCAGAAACCTATAATCCTGGTTGGAGAAACCATCCGAACCTTTCGTGGTCTAAGGGCCAAAGTCAAGGTCAGTTTAGTAATTCTAATGCTCCCC
>NW_020637722.1:553-980 GCF_003573695.1 Papaver somniferum
GTTGGAGAAACCATCCGAACCTTTCGTGGTCTAAGGGCCAGAGTCAAGGTCAATTTAGTAATTCTAATGCTCCCCTAGGTTTTGGCTATACTAAGAATCTTTCAGGACTAGCTCAGTTTCAGAATCAGTCAGATGAGAAAATCCTATTAGAGGATTCTCTCGCCTTGTTAACTCAGCAAACTGCAAAATTTCAGTTATCCGTAGAATAGAGTCTACAAGCTAGTAACAGGATAGGACAAGAAAATAGTCAGGTTATTTCCGAGTTAAAAACCCAGGTTGGTCTGATAAGTGATTCTTTGAGAGAAAAAGGTAAGTTTCCTAGTCAAACCCAACCCAACCCTAGAGGAGTTCATGAATTAGGTGCAAAACCATCGAATCAATTGAATGTTGTTAGAACCCTTAGAAGTGGTAGAGTTGTAGACAATAA
>NW_020637723.1:0-606 GCF_003573695.1 Papaver somniferum
TCACCAAAAAGGGTTTATGAAATTGCACTCAAAGGACGTACTTTTATGGTTCTCACATGTGTGCTGGTAGGAATGAAGAGAGAATTCCTGCAACACGTTGAATGGTGGGAAGGACAACTTCCGAAATATTTTAAAACCCCATATCTTTTAACGTTTTGAAAAACCATTTTTCTGACGATTTCTAAGAAAGGAAATCAACCACTATTATCTAGGATGAGATTACTTACTCAGCTTCACATCCGATTGCAATGATGATAACACCACTCTCACAGCATCCAATAGAAACGTCTTCCGCTCCTTGTTTTTATCTTCTTGGTCTTCGTCTTTGGTTTCAACTATTGATGATAAATTCTCGAACTTCGTAGATCCTTGACAATTTGTAACTTTTTTCCTTAAAATCCTTGTTGCTTGAAACTTCTTTATAAATTTTTCTTCCCCACGGCTTATTAAATAAATAAGAACCAAAAATTTCTCTTGTCATCATTTTTTTTTTCATTTTTTCATTTTTTTTATATATATATTTTTTATTTTACTTTTTTTTAGAGACAAGAGAGATAAAATACAAAACAAAGTTAAAATAAAAACAAACCATGGTCGTGGGAAAAG
>NW_020637723.1:617-1000 GCF_003573695.1 Papaver somniferum
GAGAGATAAAATACAAAACAAAGTGAAAATAAAAACAAACCATGGTCGTGGGAAAAGTACTTTACCGATCGATTCTTCACAACTTGTATCGTCTCGAAATCATAAACTTCAATAATCCTCACCTTTTGCTTTTCTTTTCTCTTGTAAATAAGTCTTCAACTTGGATATAAAATTACGCTCCTTATATGTAAGTCTTCAACATGTATATATAAAAATCCGCTCATTGTATGTTGCTTTACTTGGATATGAAATTTACTCTTTTCTTGTTCCATTGCTTGTAAACCTTGAACGTTTTCAACTTTCCTTGTAGATTTTTATGTCGCTCCCTTGTTGATGATGATGGTGTTTCTATGGATCCGTTGTTGTCGAGAGAGAGAATGGTG
>NW_020637724.1:0-160 GCF_003573695.1 Papaver somniferum
TGCATTTCTTAAGTAACCCATCATTCTTCCCTGTGTGTTACTTTCACGGCACAAATTCAAGTCAAATACCGACTGAAGTTCTTAGTAACTCGAGCTAATAATTCTGTGTACTTCAGTTCACATCCATGACCAAGGAAGCACGTTTAATCGTGGTCATCTA
>NW_020637724.1:171-365 GCF_003573695.1 Papaver somniferum
AACCGACTGAAGTTCTTAGTAACTCGAGCTAATAATTCTGTGTACTTCAGTTCACATCCATGACCAAGGAAGAACGTTTAATCGTGGTCATCTAAACTTCTTTGCCGTCGGCAGCTAAACCATCTCTTCCGCCACCTCCATACAACCATCATCGACCAAACCACGTTAATGTCGACGCTACCACCACAATCACA
>NW_020637724.1:565-919 GCF_003573695.1 Papaver somniferum
GTTTAGATAGAATTTCTTCTACAGATTTTATTAAATCAGTCATGGAAGAGAATTCTGAAATCCCTGGATCTGGTGGTGCATTTATTGAGATAACACTACTGTCCATAGAGTTAGATCGCTACAAACACAGACTTGTAAGGTCTTGAACGTGTTTGCCTGCTTTGATACCAATTGAAAAAGTCGGGGTTTAACAACACCACCCAATATTTCGCTTAGCAATCTGCATGGAATAACTCCGATATAATTTCTAGAGAATCGACTAGGCAGTCAGACTCAATCTAGATAAAAGTATATCAAGGAGTTAATATCTCTCTCTTGATTTGATTTACTCGAGCTAATAGAATCAGCGAGTCT
>NW_020637725.1:0-429 GCF_003573695.1 Papaver somniferum
TCACTTTCCGTGATTTAATCAACTAATTTCTGAGTGTCTGTCGCTTTCTTTCGCTCTCTAGCCGTACAAGTGTTGTTTAGTGCATGAGACACTAATATAAAGATTATTACGGCACACTTTCTGAATAAATCGTGAACTAATTTTTGAAAAAAAAAGCAAAAGGACTAAATTAGTGGGCTATGTATAGAGTTGGGCTTGGTTGGTGGTCGGTGGATTAGAATTGGGATTGATTTAAAATCAGCTAAGCTGGCGAACTTGACCAGCGAATTAATCGCGAACCCGTATAAACCGCGTATTGTTCAGTAACGCCAGAAAACACGCGAATTTAGTACGCGTTTCAGGTCGTTCCCGAATAATTCACAAAATGTTCGCGAATTATTCGGCGAATTGCTAACTAGGGATCTAAGAAGTGTTGCAAATAATGAAAAA
>NW_020637725.1:559-2000 GCF_003573695.1 Papaver somniferum
GCTCAAACGCTAGGTGTTGCAAGAGTATTGGTTCAGAACTTTCAGCCAGGACCCACCGCTGGATAAAAAGGTTCACCATTTTAGAGATGTGGGGTTTAGATGTCCTGAGCTGTGAGTAGTGTGGTTTTTTTGTGTTGTGAATAACACCACCGTAAATTATGTCCTATATCCTCACACTAGACCAATATCTATACTTATATCCTCTCACTAAACCCTCTCTTCTCACCATTAAATTCACTCACTTTCCGTGATTTAATCAACTACTGTCTGAGTGTCTGTCGCATTCTTTCTCTCTCTATCCGTACAAGTGTTGTTTAGTGCATGAGACACTAATATAAATATTATTACGGCACACTTTCCGAATAATTCGCGAACTAATTTTTGAAAAAAAAAAGCAAAATGACTAAATTAGTGGGCTATGTATAGAGTTGGGCTTGGTTGGTGGTCGGTGGATTAGAATTGGGCTTGATTTAAAATCAGCTAAGCTGGCGAACTTGACCAGCGAATTAATCGCGAACCCGTATAAACCGCGTATTGTTCAGTAACGCCAGAAAACACGCGAATTTAGTACGCGTTTCAGGTCGTTCCCGAATAATTCACAAAATGTTCGCGAATTATTCGGCGAATTGCTAACTAGGGATCTAAGAAGTGTTGCAAATAATGAAAAAGTGTTGGAAAAGAATTAACACGAAACGCTGCCGAATGAAAACGCGTCTGAATTTACAAAGAAAATTAATTAAATATATCCTCCCACTCATCCGTCACTTCACACCTCTCACTAGACTAACTAGACCCTCTCTGTGTCTCACATGCATCACAATTGAGTAAATAAATTTAGATTAAATTATGTCCTCTATCCTCACACTAGACCAATACCTATACTTATATCCTCTCACTAGACCCTCTCTTCTCACCATTAAATTCACTCACTTTCCGTGATTTAATCAACTAATGTCTGAGTGTCTATCGCTTTCTTTCTCTCTCTAGCCGTACAAGTGTTGTTTAGTGCATCAGACACTAATATAAAGATTATTACGGCACACTTTCCGAATAATCCGCGAACTAATTTTTAAAAAAAAAAAGCAAAAGGACTAAATTAGTGGGCTATGTATAGAGTTGGGCTTGGTTGGTGGTCGGTGGATTAGAATTGGGCTTGATTTAAAATCAACTAAGCTGGCGAACTTGACCAGCGAATTAATCGTGAACCCGTATAAACCGCGTATTGTTCAGTAACGCCAGAAAACACGCGAATTTAGTACGCGTTTCAGGTCGTTCCTGAATAATTCACAAAATGTTCGCAAATTATTCGGCGAATTGCTAACTAGGGATCTAAGAAGTGTTGCAAATAATGAAAAAGTGTTGGAAAAAAATTAACACGAAACGCTGCCGAATGAAAACGCGTCTGAATTTACAAAGAAAAATTAATTAAATATATCCTCCC
>NW_020637726.1:0-335 GCF_003573695.1 Papaver somniferum
AGTCACTTTGTAACAATTTCTGTAACAATTATTCATAATTTGCAACAGTTCTGTGTTAGGTTACTCTGTAACAGTGGTTCGTAACAATTATATCTGTTACAAACACGTTGTTTTATACCTTCTCTTCTTTTTAATCAACTTTGGAGCAACAAGCATGTATTTTGAGCAACTGGTTAATATGAGGAGCTAAACCCCATTGCTGAGGCGATAGAGGAAGCTATTTTTCCAACAAAAAGTGGTATATTCTTATTTATTTATTTATCGCAATTATTTTTATGATTGTTTTGCCTTGATTGAAAATTGTTTGAATGATTCTTGTTAAGCAACTGTTATTT
>NW_020637726.1:346-1000 GCF_003573695.1 Papaver somniferum
TTTATGATTGTTTTGCCTTGAGTGAAAATTGTTTGAATGATTCTTGTTAAGCAATTGTTATTTCTTTTGATAGAGCATGCTTGGACCTAGGTTTTTGATGTTCTATGCTTCGGATTTACACTTGTTATTTTGAGAATCTACTTGTTGCAATAGTTTAGAATCAAATTGAACGAAAAAATTGCATGAATATAAATATTGGCTTAAATCACTTTGAATTTGGAAAATAGTGGAATCTTAGCCTCAGTGTTCCTTTTAGTATTGACATCATCTTTGATTGAGTTTGCTATAATTTTTAGTGAGTTTTCTATTTTAATATTAAGATTTAAGTCTAATTAATATCCGTCACAAGTCTGAGAATCGAATCACTTTTACCACTATCTACAAATCACATCAATTTTTGGCGCCGCCGATGCGGACTTGTTTTTAGGGTTTTAGATTTTATTTTATTTTTTTGTCTTTTTTATGTTTTTGGGTATTTATCTTGTGTCTACAGGTTCTGGATCATAAAGAAAATTGAGCCAAGGAGTTTGGTGATTTCATAAAGACTTGGAGCTAAAGACTAAAGCAAAAAGAACAGAAAAGAAGACAATTTTATTTTATTTAAAAAAAAATTGTATTAGGGTTTATTATTTTTGTAATTTTTCTTTATTTTTT
>NW_020637727.1:0-397 GCF_003573695.1 Papaver somniferum
TTTTGATTGAGGATGTGCTTAGCCGCAACATCACTAAACTCTTTCAGAATAAGGATATGTCTTATATGGTAAAACGTAAGGGTATTGCTCCTACTCATTTATTTTTTGCTGATGATATTATGATTTTTTGCAAGGGAAATATGAAGAGTGTGAAGAATCTGGTGAAACTTTTGGAGAATTACCAACAAGCTTCTGGTCAGAGGGTTTGTAGGGAGAAGAGCAAGATCTACTTCGGTGGTGGGACTTTGAGTAGGCGCCAGACCGTTGAAACTTTCATAGGTATGGCAATTTCTAACTTTCCTGATAGATATTTGGGAGTTAAGGTGATGCCGGGGATGGTTAAGTATAGTCACATCAGCAACGTTGTTGATAAGTTGAGGGATCAACTTTCGGTTCT
>NW_020637727.1:597-1000 GCF_003573695.1 Papaver somniferum
AACTCCTTTTAAGTGCTGGTGTGGTGCAACAGGATTTACCAAAAATTCATATGGGAGTGGATAGGCGTTTTTGGATGCCTGATTTACAAGGTAAATTTTCTGTCAAGTCAGCTAGGGAATTAATTAGGAAGAAATATCCTATTTTGAGGGAGGCGGGGTTGTTATGGAAGAGGGTGGTGCATCCTTCTTTGGCGGCTCAAAACTGGAAGTTTATTCGTGGTGCGTGTGCTACTCTTGATAAGGTACGTAGTAGATTTAAAATTCAACTTGCATCTAAATGTAGTGTGTGTCAGATTGAGGAGGAGTCTCTCCAACATATTCTTTGGAGCTGTAATTTTGCGCGTCAAGCTTGGGAGTGGATTGAAGGTATTTTCAAAATTAAACCTAATTATGATATTATTAC
>NW_020637728.1:0-306 GCF_003573695.1 Papaver somniferum
TAAAGCTTTTTCAGAGCTTTTTAGAGTTTTTCAGAGCTCTTTAGATTTTTCAGAGCTCTTTAGATATTTTAGGGCTTTGTGGGTTTTTACGGATTTTTAGAGTTTTCAAGGCTTTTTAGAGAACATTCAAAGTTGATCTTCACTATTGTAGGGATTTTTTATCATCATTCTTTAAGGAATTTCCTAGCTTGTAGATCCCAGTGCTACAGAGTATTATTAAATCTTAGATTTTCAAAGCTTATTGGAGTCTTCTTGATCTTTTTAGAGTTTCTTATAGCTCTTTCAGGGCTCTTTAGTGTTTTTAGG
>NW_020637728.1:415-708 GCF_003573695.1 Papaver somniferum
AAACATCCAAAGATAGTCTTCATTATTATAGGGAATTTTGTTAGTATCATTCATTATAAAGAATTAAGTTACTTTCAGTTGGATATTACGAATCCCCTGGCTAGTAGATACTAGTGCTACGAAATATAATTAACTTTAAGCTTTTTCAGAGCTTTTCAGAGCACTTTAGATATTTTAGGGCTTTTTAGAGTTTTCAGGGTTTTTTAGAGTTTTCAACGCTTTTTAGAGAACATTCAAAGTTGATCTACACTATTGTAGGGATTTGCTATTATCATTCTTTAACGAATATCCTA
>NW_020637729.1:0-502 GCF_003573695.1 Papaver somniferum
AACTCCAAATAATGTGCTCCAACGATTCCTCATCAGCCTTGCATAAGTAACATTTGTCGGCTAATTCATTTTTGAATCTACTCCTAATCTTGTCTTGAGTAGCACAAACCTCTCTACAAATCTTCCAATTCTGGGCAGCAAGTTTAGGATGAATTTCCTTTCTCCACAAAAGACCATACACCGCTGAAGTTGAATACTCCCTTCCAATGAGATTCTTAGCTGATGAAACAGAAAAACGTCCATTCATCTCTGGCATCCAAATTCTACAATCCTTCCCACCTTGCAACAAAAGCAAATCCTCCAAGACTACCCCAGCACACATCAAATTCTGGAGATGAACACCCTGCAACTGCCAAGTATTATTATCAATAATATCACTAACCTGAACATTTATGTCAAGGTCAGTTTCATTAAGCATATCAGCAATGCTCTCATTCCCATACCAAACATCAAAATAAAGAGATGTAGCCCTCCCATCACCAATAAGAACCTTAGATGCTTG
>NW_020637729.1:513-1000 GCF_003573695.1 Papaver somniferum
TGCTCTCATTCCCATACCAAACATCAAAATAAAGAGATGTAGCCCTCCCATCACCAATAAGAACCTTAGAATGCTTGTCCACAATAGAATGAATCAATTTAATGCCCGGCAGAATTGAAGATTTCACACCATAAAGTTTGATACCACCATTTCTAGTAGTAAACTTTGCCCACAAAAAACGAGCCCATTTCTTGTCTGAAGAACGAATACTCCACCACAGCTTCATGAGAAGAGGTTTATTAATAACAACCATGCTGGTTATACCAAGACCACCTTCCTTAAGAGGACAACAAACTTTAGGATACCCAACAACAAATTTCCTAGTAACATCAGCATCACCAGACCAAAGAAAATTACGAATGGCTCTTTCCGCCTGCTGAACAAACTTTCTAGGCCACTTGTACACCGCCATGTTGTGAATGGCATAGCTAGATATCACTGAATTAATAAGAACAACTCTGTCTTGAAAAGAAAGTAATCTTCCCTT
>NW_020637730.1:0-155 GCF_003573695.1 Papaver somniferum
AGGGTTTTTTAGAGTTTTCAACGCTTTTTAGAGAACATTCAAAGTTGGTCTTCACTATTGTAGGGATTTTTATTATCATTCTTTAACGAATCTCCTATCTTGTAGATCCCAGTGCTACGGAGTATTATTAAATTTAAGCTTTTCAAAGCTTATTG
>NW_020637730.1:355-591 GCF_003573695.1 Papaver somniferum
TTATAAAGAATTAAGTTACTTTCAGTTGGCTTTAAGAATCCCCTGGCTAGAAGATACTAGTGCTACGAAATATAATTAACTTAAAGCTGTTTCAGAGTTTTTTAGAGTTTTTCAGAGCTCTTTAGATTTTTCAGAGCTCTTTAGATATTTTAGGGCTTTTTAGAGTTTTGAGGGTTTTTTAGAGTTTTCAAGGCTTTTTAGAGAACATTTAAAGTTGATCTTCACTATTGTAGGGA
>NW_020637730.1:700-1000 GCF_003573695.1 Papaver somniferum
CGAATCTCCTATCTTGTAGATCCCAGTGCTACGGAGTATTATTAAATTTAAGCTTTTCAAAGCTTATTGAAGTCTTCCTGAGCTTTTTAGAGTTTCTCAGAGCTCTTTAGTGTTTTTAGGAAACATCCAAAGATAATCTTAATTATTGTAGGGAATTTTGTTAGTATCATTCATTATAAAGAATTAAGTTACTTTTAGTTGGCTTTAAGAACCCCTGCTAGAAGATACTAGTGCTACGAAATATAATTAACTTAAAGCTTTTTCAGAGCTTTTTAGAGTTTTTCAGAGCTCTTTAGATTT
>NW_020637731.1:0-10209 GCF_003573695.1 Papaver somniferum
AACCAACTCCTTCACCTCCAGTAACACCAACACCGCCCTCCGAGCCAATTCCATCACCTCCAGTAACACCAACACCACCTTCTGAACCAACTCCTTCACCTCCAGTAACACCAACACCTACACCACCTTCCGAACCAACTCCTCCATCTCCTGTGTACCCCACACCGCCTTCTAGTCCTACACCTACACCTACGAGTCCATCAACTCCACCAAGTTCAGATGTTTCAGCGAAGAGGAGAGTGAGGTGCAGAAACCCAAAATATAGCCAGTGCTACAATGTTGAGCATGTGTGCCCTGCTGCCTGTCCTACTGGTTGCATGGTCGACTGCGTAACCTGCAAACCTATGTGCAGTAAGTTTGCCATTCCACTAAATGATAATTTGATTACCAACTATATAGATTTACTGAATTAGTACATAATATCATCAATATCTTTCTACATAAATGTGATTAATGAATTATTTGTGATGTGCAGACTGTGATCAACCTGGAGCTGTTTGCCAAGATCCACGGTTCATAGGTGGTGATGGCAATACCTTCTACTTCCATGGGAAGCAAAATCGCAATTTCTGCCTGCTTTCAGATTCTAACCTCCATATAAATGCCCACTTCATTGGTAAAAGAAACCAAAACATGAAAAGAGATTTTACCTGGGTCCAAGCCATTGGGGTCCTCTTCAATAATCACAAGATATATGTCGGAGCTCGAAAAACAGCAATGTGGGACGATTCATCGGATCATCTAGGACTCTCCTTTGATGGACAACCAATCTACTTGCCTGAATCAGAAGGTGCGAAATGGCAATCAGAAGTTGACCCAAGTGTCACCATAACCAGGTCGAGTGTGGCTAACAAAATAATCGTCGAAGTTAAAGGAAGCTTCAAGATAACTGCTAATGTTGTACCCATAACGGAAGAAGATTCCAGGCTTCACAACTATGGAATAAGTAAAGCCAACTGCTTTGCTCATCTTGATCTGGGCTTCAAGTTTTACTCACTCAGTGACAATGTAAATGGTGTTCTAGGACAAACTTACGCAAACGAGTACGTGAGTAAATTGAAAATGGCCGCTACTATGCCTGTCATGGGAGGAGACGATAAGTTTATTACTTCAACTGTCTTTGCAAATGATTGCAGTGTTGCTAGATATACCGGCATTGGGTCTTCTAGCAGAGGATTTTCTTCAGAGTAAGCTAGCGTAACTTGCAGTAGTGGAATCGATGGACATGGTGTGGTCTGCAAAAGATAGAATTATCATCATCCGTCAAAATGAAGAGAGATTGATTTCAACTGACTCAAGGAAAACTTTTTAAATTTTTTGTATAAGACTTCAGATATTAAATCTTGTACTATAACTGGTACATGACTATATATTTGACATTGCTTTTAACTTATTGTAATTGGTGCTATTTGATCTTATTACTGGAAATTAAATAATAAATTGCCATGTTATTTTCTACCTGTGCAAGTTATTCGTTCTTTTTCATTTTCTTGAGTTTTCAGTGAGTGTACTACAGAAAAGAGTAAAGGACGAAAGAAAAGAAGATGAAAAATGATTTGCTGAAAGGAATTTAAGTAGGTTCGTTACATGTTTGAGAAGAAATTGAATTATGTTCTTAGAACTCCAATTCGTCGAATTCTAGATATAGATAGATAGATTAAATGGGCAAGCAGCTAACCCAACAGTCTGTCACTAATGCAGTGCAAATCAGCTCATTCCATAAAAGTATTTATTACCTAACAAGACTCCTGGTAGATCAAATCCACCCAATTTACCCAATCAGCTCATTCCCTAAAAATATTTATTACCATCCACATTATTTGCATAAGCGAATGTGGAATTAACTCAATCAAGGTAATACTAAAACCTTCCTGGAGATGCTTACCACATTTTCGGTATACCCAAACTACTAAGAAGCGAATACATTGATTAGAAAAATTGTCAAATGCCTAAATATTCAGTAGAAGTAGGAAGGAAATCTGAAACGTGAAGCATGTATATTCATCCTGCTAATCGTGATCCTGCTAGTTATAATGTTCACTTCAGTAATCAGTTTGAGAAAATATACTGAATCCTTGAAAATTTAAGGCCTCGTGTAAACATGCAAATAAAATGGAGCATATGGGTCCTTAAAATTGTAGTTCATTATTACCATAAAGTATTTTCAAAACATAAAAACATCAATTTCTATTCAAGAAAACGGTTAAGCTAAGGTTAGTAAGTCGAAATGAGCAATAGACAGTTGTCTAAAAATGCCCACTATCTAATCAAACAACTTTTGATATGACAAAAGAGAATTCTCAACTACAAGAAGGAAAGAACACCAAACGGAAGGTAAAAGGGTCAAGAAAAATAAGGTTGAAGGTGAAGGAACAAGTGTTGTCTGCAACACGTTGTAAAGGGCAAATAACCTCTCAATCAAATGCAAAACAAATACAAGAAGATGTTGATGATGTGTCTAGAATCCAAATCAACTGCTAAATCATCATCATATATGTTCAAATATTTGAATTAAAAAACAAGAGAAACTAGTATATCCAGGTATCTCTATTCTCTACAAATGCACACAGAACCAATGTTTTTGGATAGCAACAACTATAGAACATAGATTTGTGATAGAATGAGGGATAGCACCATGCTGCTCTTTTGTATATTTTTCTATAGTGATATGTGAGCTGGAGTCATAAATGATAAGTTTGAGATTATACCATATCAAACAGTAATGAGATTGACTTGTAACACACAGTTCCGATATTAATATTATAAGCTGAAGTGGAGAGCCTGGCAACAACTAGAGTTATGTTTATTATCCTTCCATGAACTCCACAAACTAGTGCAGGGTCATGTAGCAATGTTGGCCGAAATGTGAATAGAACAGGTGAAGAGCATAACACTAAGAGAGTAAGAGGCCAAGTATGATCTTATGCAAGTATTGCCATTGGGGCAATCAAGAAATGTGACCCACTACAAACCCAGTTATCCTACAAGAAAATATGTTAGATGCCATCATTAAACAGATCTTATCAATCCTGGCTCTTGGGGAAAGTTTTATGAGGTTATTTAGGACAGGGTGACATTTTCTATAGACACGGATTCTATAGTAGATATAATCCTCAATGTCCTTTACCTTGTGTTCAGGTGAATTAATAAAGTGGACATAATACGTGCGAATCACATACTTCAGTGGGGAGATATATGCAAAGCATACCTGGTAGAGGAAACATGGTACTACAGTGGACACATACCAACACTAGAATATACATATAATTCATGATTTCGACAGGAGGACCACTGCTGAGCATTTATGTTTATTATCTATATTCATAAATCCATTTATACCTTTCCCCTATCTTCTGCTTTTCAGACTACAAACAATCCCTAATTTGGGGTATTTTGAACTTTTTTAACAAAATGAAACTATTCCCATCATTCAATAAAACACAAACACCACTCACGGGAACAAAATTGGTTCCAAATTCTATACCCATTAAATAGAACTTGAATTCGTCATAGGAAATTAAGAAATCATGCTCCATGTTTGATGTACATGCATAAAGAAGAGTATATAAACACCTTATTTCACCAATCGGAAATATGACAAATTACAAATACGGAACCCTAATTTAATTTCCCCAAACCAAATTAAGAAACCGCGCAATTACGACCTACCTAAATTATGATTATTTCAATCAATCGACAACAACCTTGATCAAATAAGTAACCAATGGAAATAGGGCATAAGAAACTTTTGAAAACTAAAATTAGTATGGAAGATGACTACCTCTAACGCTGCACCAACAATTGACAGCCTTAAATCATAATTTAGACAAACCCCAAAAGATTTCTCAGCTGAAAATCTTGTGTTGTATGGAAAGAACATGACTCCATGAACTGTGTAGTGCAGTGGAGTGAGTTGAACGAGTGAACTGTGTGATTCTGTGACGTGAAAGTGAAAGAGGTATCAAGTTAAGACTCTCTCTTATAAAAGATCAACGGCTGAGATGATGAATAAGGTAAGGATCAACGGCTATGAAGGGTGGTACAGAGCGAGAGCGACAACGATTCACCCACCACTTTTTTGTTTATTTTAAGAAATGCTAATGATCTCCTCAACCGTTGGTAACAACCGAACAGGAGGCACACACCAGTACATAGAGGCATTGTTTGTTTTTGCCTATTAAGCTAGCTCATGAGCCACAAAATTATAAACACGAGATTGAAAATTAAAGATACAAGTCACTAATTTAGAAGAAAAAAATTGAATGTCTTTGAGGATAGCATCCGTACGAGAGTCTCCATCAAACCATTCAGCCGAAAATTAAGAATCTGCGCATCACTTTCAACGATGATGTGAGTTAACTTTTGTTCCAAGGCTTTCTTCAGAGCTGCCCAAATAGCTCTGGCTTCAGCTTCTTCAACAGACTTTACTTCAAAAACCAGGGAAGCAAAAAAAAAGGTTTTGCTTGAGAAATCCCTCATCACGTATCCTGCACCATTAGCTCCAGTAATATCACCATAGGCACCATAAATGTTACACTTTATCCAGCCAAAAGAATGCGTCATCCATTTATCACATAGATTGACAGGGTAATGGGAGAAACAGTAAAGCAGAGTTTCCTTGTTAGAAGCATGGCTCTGGTTCTAGCTAAGACTGCTACATGAGTTTCTTTCAGTTTCCAACTTAACGACTTTAGTAATTGATCAAATCGAGCGAATCTGAATATTGAAACTAAACTTGATAACCAAACTTGACATACTAACACTTAATGGGTTTAACCAACAATGCTATAATACTAAGAAAACGAACCTTGATCCTCCCAAAATTTCTGAAAATATGGATGAAATCGTGGCCGATCAACATCTAAATCGAAGAAGACCAACAAGATTATTTGCTTTTTCTTTTTGTTTTGAAATGTTAAAACGTGTTAGGACAATGGTATCCAAGCAAGGTGTGAGCCACTCAATTACCAGATTAAGATTTTATTACGTATTAAAAAAATGGGTAACGATTCTAATGAATGACATTGAGTATTATTAGAAAACAGATTTCAAAACGGTTTGTTGCCGTAATTTTAAAAGATTACGTCACCAAATCTTTCAAAATTTTGTTCTGTAAGAATACTCAAAAGCCATTTATTAAAAATGTACCTATTTCGTTCATGCATAACAAGAGCCCTAATATAGTAATTGAGTGGTTCACAAGTTGCTTAGATATTATCTTCATGTCTCTTACAGTTTTTCCGAATTCTTCCTAAAACCAAAAATGAAAAAGAAAAAAACTCATTTATTTCGTCGTTTTACATAGTGAGCGGTTCCGATTTAATACGGTTTTTAAATCTTTCGTGTCTATCTTCCAATGTAATTTAACATTATTCGTCTTATTTATAATTATTTTCCACAATGATTGGTTTTTATATAAAAAAAATAGCCGATCCCAAGAAAAATAAACAAAATAAATTGAGTTTGATAATCTTAATTGTGTTTTAAACACGGAAAGTCATGAGCGTTTGGGTTTGGATTTGGATTCTTCGATGCGAGAAAAAAACTAAATGAAGACTTCACCGTTAACATCACAATTATCAAGTGAACAAGGCCAAATGAAAATGCTGCAAAGCAGATGCTCCCAGAACAGACCAAGCATTTGCTCCTGTTAGAGCTTCTCCTCTTCCACTTGAGAGATTTCTTGTTCATTTCTCGCAAGTCTGCTAGCGATATCCATGACTACACTCAAAGATTTTTTCTAATTTCCCCCTAGTAAGAGAAGAGAGTGATCCTGACTTCTTTATGTTTCCGCTCCTACTCTTCTATAGCAGGATTTTCCATATTCCATTATTCGTGACAAACAAGTAAGTAAACAACCTGACTGGAGCTAGATCTTTGGATCATCTGGTAACTTTCAGTTAGTTAGGGTCACTATATAAACAAATAGAACACAAGGCACGTCCTCATCAATACCCAGCCCATCTTTTCCTATTGAAATCTCTTCTACGTTAACAACAATAAGGATTCATTGTCGGATCTCTTAACAAAAGGTTTTAGCCCTTGAAGATCATCGCCTGGGATAAAACTTTCAATGACTTAATCAGAGCAGTGTAAACAGCTTTGGACTATAAACTTACTATAAGTGTCAGGGCTTAAGACTCAAACTTTCTCCCACTGCTATCAGGTGGGTTCCCTGGTTACCGGGATTATGGTATTCCTGCCTACAAAGTAAAGATAAGCTAAGGATGATATACCAGCCTATTCAATTGGGATAGGTAATCTAAATATACTAAGAGCTCGCCTATTATTTTAACTCAATCGAAAATTTCTTAGGTCAAATTTCACAGTTAGCAAACGAGATTGTAAAAAAGCTATCTCCTTGCAAGTTAAAAGATGGGATAGGTCAAAGAAATTTGCATCAATGATCTATCCAACTCAGAACTATGAAAACTATCTCCTTCTGAAAGCGTGCCAATCCCTAGGTTGTGCGAAGCTATGTATCTTCTATTCGTATAGAGAATTTCCTCTGCAGGGGCCTTTTGCAGTAAACCCCCTCCGGGCGGTCGTCCATCGTCGTAAAGTAGTCCTCGCGAAGCTTTCAGGAAGAGGGTTAGTCTTGTGCGTAAGCATAGTATTTATGGTCGAACCCAACCAACCCAACTAAGAAGAACCAAACCTGATAGACACATCTTTTTTGGGAGGGTACTCCGAATAATGGGTACCTCGTAGGACCTCAACCCGCCTACTCGGGTCTTGTATGGATATGCAAGAAGGGGATGCTCCTACGTGTGTGTAGGGGGTGTGTTTTTTCGCGAGATCCAACTAAAATATTTTTTTGAAGGCATCAAAATATTCAGATCCAAATGCTCGAACTCATACCTTGTTTAACTTAAATTTGAAATTCTAAGAGGTAATGTGATGATGGAAATATACCTTCTAGTTTTGGCGAGAAGTAAGTTGAAATCTCCCTACATGTTATGGGAGGAAGTTTTAAACTAGCTGGCCTATTATATCCGATGTGTACGCCTTGTCATAGGAGGCATATTCAGCCCTGAAAAATCTTTAGACTTCACAAATATGGTTACCTCTGACATGGGATCAGAGTTGAGTTCTCATTTAGGATGATAATCAATAACACTAGACACACTACCAGATGATAGAAGCACCGTACAGAGATTTATAGGTAAAGTATTAAGTGCACATACAAGTACTAAGCAGATACAGATGCAAATAAAGAAATGAATATGGCCCATGCAAACTTGCAGAGAAATCCCTTCTTTAATGTCCCTATTCATTCAATTGGCAATAAATGGCATGATCTTCCTCGAGTGCAAAGATCTTGCATTTATTATCCGTGCTTTATGTCTCAAAATATTTCTTTAATATCCGATATCCAAAGCCCTTTTTTCCGGTAGCAAGTACCAGGTAGGGCCGAAATAATATCTCGTAAAGATATTATTTCCAAGATATGGTTAAGTTTTTACGCCGGCTCACCAGTCTGGGCAACCTGTACAGAGATAGTAGTAAATCCATAACACATTTTGTGTCGCGGGTGGAATAGATAATGGTCACACCATTTTAGTAGGGTTTACGCATTCGCGGCCGTTAAAATGGCATACCCACTATATCCATGTCCAGGGCATGCAGGGCTTCAGGGAGGAGTCCCCCCTTTCACGATCTTGCCGCCTGCATAGCCACAAGAGGTAGTCCCTCCCTTCACAATATGCTAGTATGATTTCACATGTTCACCGTTACGAGGGACAATAGTCGATAACTTTTCGACAAATAAGCATAGGGACCAAACGAATCTTTCCCTTAGACGACTCATGAAACAAGTTGAAGAGGTAGTCGGGCTTGTTGTCGCCGCGTGAAACGGGGGCCAACCAGCATCGAAGACCAAATACCACTCATACGCCAACATGTATTTTCCACCAAGGAACGACCGTCTCTAGTAGGACAATCCATCCAAGCTTTTAAGACCAGGCTAGCACGAGCATCAGGAACAAGTCGTTTCAAGCGGGCACGCTGTGCGCGAAAGATCTATCATACCAATGATAGGTAAGATTAAGAGAAAAACTAGGGCACCATCGATATCTTCTCGGTAAATAAGCGATATAGGAGCCAAATTTGGGTACGACCCGGGCATGAAGAGGTAATCGGGCTTATCGTTCACCACTTGGGGCGGGGAGCCAACAAGCACTCGAAAACCAAACACCACTCATACGCCAACACGTATTGTCCATCGAGCAAAAACCGTTTCAGGAAGAACTAGCAACTCATGTCAGTGGTGATAAGAGAAACACAATCTCCTGAGGCATGGACACGCTGTGCGCAAACAAACATACACGGTCCAACTTAATCCGGGAACATAAATCCTACCTCTTTCACGTGAATCGTTGCTCTCCATTTACGTCTATCCAATGCATCTTCCTAAGCTAGATTCCTCTTCTCCAAGTCATGCTTCACCGACTCATCCCACGTAAGTTTCGGTCGGCCTCAGAATCTTTCTTATCATTTCGCAATTGATTTAGCATAGAAAGCATCACTAGTACAATTGAATTCAACAAATTGTGAAATTTAAGAAGGGAATATTATCTATATGCCCCCAGTATGAGGCATATTGAAAAATTCCCTTTCTAATGTAAATTATACCCCTAAACTTAGTACATTGCTAAATTACACTCTTTTGTAAAGTGTATATACAAAACCAGTACTACTAACCACTATTCAAAAAGAAAAAAACCAAGAAAGAAAAACACACCATTTATCGTCCACCGCCACCAACCACCACCACCGTCTGTCGCCGCCCACCACTACCAACCACCACCGACCACCACCACCAACCACTGCCACCAACTATCACCGCTTCCAACAACAAACAATGACAACCACCACCACTGTCCACCACCTCCAACCACTGTCGCCGCTAACCAACACCACCACCGCCGCCAATCAATACCGTTGCCGCCAACAACCACCACCCTCCGCCACCGTCGCAAATCACCACCAAAAACCACCGCTTCCACCACTACCATGTGGAGTCAACTTGCTGAAGTTGTGTCCATATAGGAGGCAACTAGATCAAGTTGTCTTCAAAAGTTAAGGAAACTAGCACAAAATTGTTTTCAAAAGTGGAAGCAACTAGCCCAAGTTGTTTTCAGATATGGAGGCAACTAGCACAAGTTGTCTCCAAAAAGGAAAAAATATACACAAATAAGTGAACCTAGTGTGAGTCGAACACACACATCTTCTGACATATAGTCAGTTGTGCTATCACTGCACCACAGATTCATGCATAACACAAAGTAACATGCATATAAAAAGCTACCTGTTTTGGAAAAACAAACTCACATATACCAGTTGAGCATCCATCAGTAGTATCAACTTAACAATTGTATGCTAACCCAGCTCAATTGGCTAAGCTTCAGCTGCAACATCATACATTTCTGCACTTCACCAACCGCAACTTTGTTCCACAAACTTATAGCTCAACTCCAACAACAGCTGCAATTTTATGTTTGCAGCATCACTAAAACTGCAATACCTTCACTTGCATCTTTACCATTACCAGGCACTGCAATTCCAGCTCATTCACTCATTCCCAGCCTCAAACACCATCTGCATCTTACAAACCACTTCTTGACCTGGCCATTGCATCACCAATTTCAGTTCAAGATATATTTCAGTCTCATCATCTCTTGTAAAGCAACACCACCTCTTACTACAACAATATCAATCACCATCTCATACAGCACCACATGACACAACGTAGCTCAGCTCCTTCCATGTCTCATTGCTGACTCCACTCTGCAGCTTCAATATCAACCACGAGAACCAACATCTAAACTCATTCCAGTCCACTCTTTTGCTGTAATTCTATAGCTTCATAACCAACCCATTGAATCACCAACAAAACTATCTCTCAACACCCTTTATCATTTTCATCATTTACTGCAGCTTCACAGGCAGTAACAATCAGACCCTGTAACCATTCATACCACCAATACCCATCACCAGCATGAATAAATCGCAACAAAACCATCTTAGTTCTTACCCTGATTTCTTCATATTCATACTCAGTTTCTTCCATTCTTCATTTTCATACTCAGTTGTCTTCAAAAGTGAAGGCAACACTAGCCCAAGTTTTCTCCAAATTAGGTACCTGAACTCAAGTGCAACCACTCAATCTCTTGGATATCTCTTTTCTGCAAAAAAAAAAAAAAAAAT
>NW_020637732.1:0-147 GCF_003573695.1 Papaver somniferum
AAACTTTTTCAGAGCTTTTTAGAGTTTTTCAAAGCTCTTTAGATATTTTAGGGCTTTTTAGAATTTTCAGGGTTTTTTAGAGTTTTCAAGGCTTTTTAGAGAACACTGAAAGTTGATCTTCACTATTGTAGAGATTTGATATTATCA
>NW_020637732.1:158-556 GCF_003573695.1 Papaver somniferum
TTCAGAGCTCTTTAGATATTTTAGGGCTTTTTAGAGTTTTCAGGGTTTTTTAGAGTTTTCAAGGCTTTTTAGAGAACACTCAAAGTTGATCTTCACTATTGTAGAGATTTGCTATTATCATTCTTTATCGAATCTCCTAGCTTGTAGATCCCAGTACTACAGAGTATTATTAAATTTAAGCTTTTCAAAGCTTTTTGGAGTCTTCTTCAGCTTTTTATATTTTCTCAAGGCTCTTTATTCATTATTACAATCTGGATTTAGCAAAAAAAAAAATCACGGCTCTTTAGTTTTTAGGGTTTTTAGTTGGCTTTAACGAATTAAGTTACTTTTAGTTAGCTTTAACGAATCCCCTGGCTAGAAGATACTAGTGCTATGAAATATAATTAACTTAAAGCTTT
>NW_020637732.1:756-1000 GCF_003573695.1 Papaver somniferum
AGGGTTTTTAGTTGGCTTTAACGAATTAAGTTACTTTCAGTTAGCTTTAACGAATCCCCTGGCTAGAAGATACTAGTGCTATGAAATATAATTAACTTAAAGCTTTCTGAGAGCTTTTTAGAGTTTTTCAGAGCTCTTTAGATATTTTAGGGCTTTCTTGAGTTTTCAAGGCTTTTTGGAGGACATTCAAAGTTGATCTTCACTATTGTAGGGATTTTTTATTATCATTCTTTAACGAATCTCC
>NW_020637733.1:0-541 GCF_003573695.1 Papaver somniferum
ACCTTTGCCTTTGGTACCTAACTTTGTCAGAATTTGAGTTTGGTGAGGATCCAAATCACGCAGTTGACTTAACAGATGACTGGTTGACCGTTCACAAGCTGTGTTGGAGCACAACTTGTTGATCGGCCCCCCGCCAAATTTTTTAAATAAATACGTGTCTTTGTGAATAATTGTTTAAACAATAATTATTTGATTTAACTAATTCACCAACACGGACCACGGTAAGGAAATCTCTCTACAGCATTTTTTAAACACGTTACGAGCGTTCCAGAAAAATAAGGCTGACATAATCTGATTGCCATGATAACTATGGATTTATAGAAAATGGAAACAAATTTAATTAATACAGTAATGATTAATTGAATAAATGAATAATGTCATTTACATGGATTCATTTGTTCAATACACTAATGGTTAGTTTGAAGGGTTAAGGAAACGATTATTGGGGTTTACATGAGAGATAGATTTTGGATGATTTACGGGTAAAAAATGAAGGGTGGTACGGGTAAAAAATGAAGGGAGCTATGCTTATACTTTGGAT
>NW_020637733.1:549-1000 GCF_003573695.1 Papaver somniferum
ATGGTATTAAGAGTGGAACCTAAAACCTCGTGAATGAAAATCAACAACTCTCATTTCTCAAACATGGAGTATGTAGAAGATAAGGAGCAGTTAGTGAATAAAACGGAGTTTTGAATTTTATTAGTCATTTCACAATTTTAACTCTAAATAGGATGGTCAACACGGTCAATCAACGTCAATTCGTTGACTGGGCACCAAACTCAGATATTGACAAAGTTAGGCACCAAACGCAAAAGTGTACAATTTTATTGGCACCAAACACAAAATATCCCTTCAAATAATGAACTTCTAATCTCTTAAAAGGTCATAGATTACCTATAATAAAACATGTAAAGAAGGAGATAAGGTTTGCAACCGTTAATAACTTATCAACGATTCTAGGATCTTCTTTAAGCTAGATAATCATTGCAAAACTTGAATAAAATACCATAAACACAAATGACTCAAGGAA
>NW_020637734.1:0-216 GCF_003573695.1 Papaver somniferum
CATCTTTAACATAAAAAGTTTGAAAATGTATTGTAGTCACAAATAATATGTTCTAAGGAATTACGTCTAGTAAAAATTGCATTTTTATGTACGTTGATTCAAGAAAATATGAAGGAAGTCAAATTTCATAATAGAAGAAGGATGAAAAACCAGCCAGAACTAATCCAAATTCTAACAAATTTCATCCATTTGAATCAAATTGAAAGACAAAGCCAA
>NW_020637734.1:358-581 GCF_003573695.1 Papaver somniferum
ATTTCTATGTACGTTGATTCAAGAAAATATGAAGGAAGTCAAATTTCACAATAGAAGAAGGCTGAAAGACCATGTAGAACTAATCCAAATCCTAACTAATTTTATCTATCTTGAATCAAATAGAAATACAAAGCCAACACAAAAATAAAGAGTTCATAAAAATGTAGAATTTTATGTACGTTAACTCAAAAAAGTCTACACACTTCGTTATAAGTCGGAAATT
>NW_020637734.1:768-1000 GCF_003573695.1 Papaver somniferum
CAAAAAAGTCTACAAACTTCGTTATATGTCTGAAATTGTTTTCTGTAACTAAATTGTAAACTAGATGAATTCATCTTTAACAGAAAAAGTTTGAAAATGTATTGTAGTCACAAATAATATGTTCTAAGGCATTACGTCTAGTAAAAATTGCATTTCTATGTACGTTGGATTCAAGAAAATATGAAGGAAGTCAAATTTCACAATAGAAGAAGGATGAAAGACCATGCAGAAC
>NW_020637735.1:0-402 GCF_003573695.1 Papaver somniferum
TGTGTGCGCTTTCGTTTTCACACCAAGTTTTTGGCGCCGCTGCCGGGGATGTGCGCTGAGTAGTGCTTGTCCCTGCTGCTGGCTACCTCCTTCTCTGGCTCCAGCCTTGCTTACCTACCTTTCCTGCCAACTCCCTTTTTAACCTGCTGTAACTTAAACAGATACCTGTTCTGTGCTTTGCTACTGCATCACCCTTGCTGCTGTGTGCTACTGCTGCTGTGCTGTGTAGCTGGTGCTGGTGCTGCTGCTGTCTGCTTCTAGCTGCTGCTGTTCTGCTTTGCTGCAAAGCTTTGCTGCTGCTTGTGCTACCAACCTCTACCTTCTTCTCCTGAGCCAGTGCTGCTATTCCAGCTGGGTGAGCTGAACCAAGGTGCTGTGGGCTGCAGTGAAGCTGAGTTAGAG
>NW_020637735.1:413-1000 GCF_003573695.1 Papaver somniferum
CCTCTACCTTCTTCTCCTGAGCCAGTGCTGCTATTCCAGCTGGGTGAGCTGAAGCAAGGTGTTGTGGGCTGCAGTGAAGCTGAGTTAGAGACAATCCCAACTGGGTTGATGCAAAGAAAGGCTAAGGATGATCCAAGCCCAACTGGGCTAGTGCAACAAAGGGAATAAAAGCCCAACTGGGCTTCCCTCCAAAACCAAGTAAGCCTAACCCATGAGTTAACCCAACTGGGCCTCATTAAAATTCAATTGGGCTTGTAATAATTTATTCAATTAATTTGGGCTTGTAATAATTTTTATTTGTTTTTTTCTTTTCTTTTTCTTTTATGGGCTTGTAATATTTTTTTTTTTGTTGTTATTTTTCTTTCTTTTGTGGATGTGTGACAATTTATATTAAGCTTCAAATTCGTGTGCCAAAATTAACCCAAATTAGGCTTAGTTCAAACCCAACTCAACCAAAGTTCCCAAACCCAATTTTAACCAAAACCCATCTTAAAACCAAAATACCCATTTTTGAAAACCAAAAATTCCACTCCTTAAAACCAAATTCCACTTAACCCTTTCAAAACCAAATCTTCAAAATCCTTATG
>NW_020637736.1:0-125 GCF_003573695.1 Papaver somniferum
GTCTAAGGATACTCACTCATTTTTGAGTGAATGAAATGGAACCTTTAGTCCCACATTGTGGAAAACTAAAGAGGTGCTCCACTATATTACCATGTTCTCATGGATATGTTGTAAAACAATGTGGG
>NW_020637736.1:282-570 GCF_003573695.1 Papaver somniferum
TCGTTTTATAAGAAAAAACTTAAACCTAACTTGATTTGCAAGTTAATTTTCCTATAAATACAACTTGAAAATCTTTTTTCAAAACACACAAGCAACGACCATCTTTAGGTCTACTTTTATTTATCTTCTTGCTTTTATTTTCGTGCGGCGTTTTACTTCCATCCCCATTGCTGAGTTTAAGAGTGGGTAACTTGTATTGTACTAATACAAGTTATATCGGGCAGTCTTATCCTGGACACATCTTCGCACGTTGGGGTTTAGCATTACTTTAGAGTATACCCGCGAACT
>NW_020637736.1:770-1000 GCF_003573695.1 Papaver somniferum
TTGAATTAGGGAAGAAGATTCAAGTGGAAGAGTTGATGTGCTCCAAAGATAAGAACGTGTCTTCTGCAAGGGACATGAGTAATAAAGCTCATATGACTGAACATAGATCTTCCAAAGCTGGGTCGGGGCATAATCAGAGGATTTACATGAAGTGCAAATAAATGACGAAGAAAACGATGGTTCCATTGTTATGCACTTAACTTGGGTCGGTAAATAACATTTTTTAACTG
>NW_020637737.1:0-421 GCF_003573695.1 Papaver somniferum
TAGTGGTAAGAAGTATGGCACATCAAATTTGAACTGGCATTTGACCAAGTGTCTGAAGTATACGGAGTCACTAGAAGCTGCGCAGTTGGACTCTCTCGGTCAGCCTAGCAATATGGGAGATCAGCAGCAAACAGTTGGGGTTAGGTTCTGTCAAGATGGATGTAGGAGAGCCTTGATAAAGTTCATTATCACAGATGAACAGTCTTTCCGAATGGTTGAAGGAGAAGGATTTATAGCATTTTGTATATATCTTGAGACGAGGTTCAAACTTCCATCGCGGATGACCGTCTATCGTGATATCTGTGGATTGTTTTTGAGTGAAAAAGCCAATTTGGTGAACTATTTCAAGTCGAACAAGGTTAGAGTTTGTCTCACAACCGATACATGGACATCCATTCAGAACTACAACTACATGGTAGTT
>NW_020637737.1:432-626 GCF_003573695.1 Papaver somniferum
CTACAACTACATGGTGGTTACTGCCCACTTCATCGATGACCACTGGAAGTTACACAAAAGAATAATATGTTTCTGTCAAATTACTAGTCATGGAGGTGAGCATATTGGAAGAGCATTGGAGAAATGTTTGATAGAGTGGGGTCTTGAGAGAGTGTTCACCATCATGCTCGATAATGCTTCTTCAAATAAAAAAG
>NW_020637737.1:637-1000 GCF_003573695.1 Papaver somniferum
AGAGTGGGGTCTTGAGAGAGTGTTCACCATCACGCTCGATAATGCATCTGCAAATAAAAAAGCAATTGAATATGTCCAAGAGAAAGTTGTAAGTTGGGGATCGTCAATTGTAGGAGGTAAACATTTACATGTAAGGTGTGCTGCCCACGTATTAGCTTTAGTTGTTAAGGATGGGTTGAAGAAATATCATACTTCAGTGAGCAGAATCAGGTCGGTGGTTAAATACGTCACGGCCTCTCCTGCTAGAATGAAGAAATTCTTAGATGCCTTATTTCTTGAAAGAATGGAATACAAAAAGGGATTAGTGTTAGACGTGAAAACAAGATGGAACTCCATTTACTTGATGTTGGATGCAGCAGAAAA
>NW_020637738.1:0-554 GCF_003573695.1 Papaver somniferum
GGCTGACTCGACCACACAAGCCTATTTTATCTAGCAAACAAAAAGCATGAAGGCTCCACTTAGATTGTTTCTAGACCAGCTTCTAATCCTTCGAAAAGGACTTCGTTACAATTTAAGAAAACCCCTCTGGAATCAACCGAGTCAAAGTAAGTTGAATAGAGGCGAGGGAAGCTGCGTGGAGCTTTGATACCCAAGGCCTCACCGCATTACAAGGCGGCGCAGTCACGCATTCAACTCACAGAAACCATCATGAACTTCGAAGTATGCTTAAAAGAGTAACCAATATTTTTCGAATGACTTTCCTATTAAGCTCGTTACCCTATCAGTCTCGTTCTAGTCAAAATTTTAGGCATAGGTTCGCGTTTGGTTTTGTTTTCCTAAGGCGGGCAAGAAGAGAACGGTGATGAAATCCGAACCCTTATCTTGTATAGCCAGGCCTTGCCCTTTACTAGGAAATTAAAACAACCGTATTCGATTCCTCAACATATATGCATACAATATCATCCAGTAAACCCGCTGACAGGGGATTCGCGGGTATTTATAATTCTTAATCT
>NW_020637738.1:650-1000 GCF_003573695.1 Papaver somniferum
AATTCTTACCTCCCGTTCCAGACGGGGGATGAACCGTTGAAGTCGACTCGGTCCACAACTCCAATGTCGTGTACGAACCCGAGGGGCCGAGACGATATCGTAATCGTCGTCCTTCTCTGCACACAATTTATATTTAAAACTACCCTTCCGTAGGGTTTAAAATAAATAAAATAAATAAAGTCCCAAAGTTCAATGTCCGAAAATAAAAAAATGTCCAAAAATAAAAGATTACAAAAATAAAAACCTTAATTACAGTTTCTAAAAAAATAAAAATAAAATAGAATATCTATATACAAAAATTTTCTTCTTCACTCCTTTTGGATTCCTCCTTTCTTTTCTTCTTTGGCTTC
>NW_020637739.1:0-405 GCF_003573695.1 Papaver somniferum
CGACGTTAACACAATGTTCATCATTCAGAAGAAAATTCTAATTGAAGTAAAGTCGTTTAAACAGTCAAAAGAAAGATATCCACTATGAAGACTAAAAAGGGAATGCTCTAACGTTTAAAGAAGATGGAAGTAAAACTACTCGTCAGACTCATCCGAATTGTCAGCTTCATCGTCACTGTCCTTCTCGGAATTATCTTCTTCAGAGTCACTGTCAGGATCATTGGTGAAGTCCGGTGGACGGAAGATAACATCATCATCTGAATCCGAGTTATCTTCTGCTGCAACTTCAGCTTCAATTTTCTTCATCGTCCTCTGATGCTCTCTTTCATATCGATCAGGATTAATGTAACGCTCGGATGGTTCCCATGTGATCTCTCCTTCAGAAGCATCAGCATCAGAATCATA
>NW_020637739.1:605-815 GCF_003573695.1 Papaver somniferum
TACCTTGCTTATCGTTCATTTCTACCTAACTTGATATGTGTTTAAGATTCTTATATGTGTAGGTTTGAAAATAATAGTTCGGGATGTTTGGACTACATGGTACACCTACCAGGTATGCATAGCATATTTTAAAATCAAAATCCAGGGGTTTAAGTTCGCAGACTTGAAAATTCGTTTGCAAACCCGTATGCATACTTGACGTCGATATTC
>NW_020637739.1:826-1000 GCF_003573695.1 Papaver somniferum
ACTTGAAAATTCGTTTGCAAACCCGTATGCATACTTGACGTCGATATTCGGTAAACTTGTTTGGCCGTATCTTCTTCGTCCGAACTCGGAATGACCTCATTATTTTTTCATTCTCTTCCTATTTAAATTATCTTCAAAATGGAGATGAGAAAATTTGAATTTGGATGAGTTAAG
>NW_020637740.1:0-302 GCF_003573695.1 Papaver somniferum
CAAATCATGGAAAATAATAAAAATGCATTAAAAATATAAAACTGGCGTGGGATTGACCACGACAAGGTCGGTCGGTCGTTTGTCCATGCTCCCAGCACCCTGGTCAATATTTTTAATTATTTATTATTTTCTTCCCTATTTTGCATAGGTTCATCGTTTCGTTATATTTTTGAAATACTCGTTTGTGCGGTGACTGTTAGTGTATCGTCGTCGTTGAATAAACCTTCACCATTTGAATCGGGGCTTACTTAGAGGTAGCTCAGACGCCCGGTTGTTGATTATTTATTACTAATTGTGGAATT
>NW_020637740.1:311-483 GCF_003573695.1 Papaver somniferum
TTTTGAAATACTCGTTCGTGCGGTGACTGTTAGTGTATCGTCGTTGAATAAACCTTCACCATTTGAATCGGGGCTTACTTAGAGGTAGCTCAGACGCCCGGTTGTTGATTATTTATTACTAATTGTGGAATTCGGTGGAGAATAATTCACAAAACTGAGTAATAAGATGTTT
>NW_020637740.1:683-978 GCF_003573695.1 Papaver somniferum
AAGCTGTCTAGGAGCCGTCCATCTCGTGATACTATATAGAAATAATCACTGAAAGTGTTCAGTATTCATGAGATATGTCGTTGTCCAGTCGTGAGAATACATATCTACATGTACTCTGAGATAAAGTACTCTCCGTTGAGAATTAGATGAGAGACCCATGTCTCAATACTCACGTCTGATTGCTGGATCAGAGCTTCGTATAGTTATGAGTTTACGATTTTAGCCCTTGTCGAAAATCCACCATCTGCAAGAGTACATGTAGATATGTAGTCTCACCACTGAACAACGACATATC
>NW_020637741.1:0-395 GCF_003573695.1 Papaver somniferum
GGACTAGGGAGAGGGGAACAATGATGGGTTATCATTGTTTGACGCTGTGGTAATTATGGTGGTGATGGCGGAGCAGTTGGGATAGCAGGTGGAGGAGATGGTGGCGGACATGGAGGTTGCAGAGGAGGTGAGGGGAGAAAGAGAAGATGGAGTCGATGAAAAAGAGTGAGGGGGGTGTTTGGTTGGGTAGGAATAGGGTTAGGTATTAGGGTGTTGAGCGGATGTATCATAATTCGATGTCCAGTGAGCTAAAGCGTTGGATCGACACATCTGAATCGAATCTATCGGCTGAGATGGCAATGCTTGCAGCGACCGTAGGATTGTGAGACACAACAAAACTGATGGCTCCAGATGGAGTTAGGTGCTGTAATGTTAGACAGGAGCTTCAGAGTTTG
>NW_020637741.1:595-833 GCF_003573695.1 Papaver somniferum
CCCCAAGTCCCTGTGGAATGACCCTGTCTTGCACACATTACTACAATTTGACCCTGTGCACTTGCAGGTATCACTGTAGGCATTTATTCATCTTATTTACACACTCTTAAAAGCCTACCAATGCATTCATCAAGGAGTTTATAAAGATACAAGATAACCCCTAAATAATTCCACAGCGGCACTTCCCACAAATATATGGAAATTAAGCGCAAGTTCAAAAGAACTCTCCCCCATTTGA
>NW_020637741.1:844-1000 GCF_003573695.1 Papaver somniferum
CAAAGATATGGAAATTAAGCGCAAGTTCAAAAGAACTCTCCCCCATTTGATGTCATTCCCAAGAGAACAACAAGAGCGACCTTACTTTTACAAGAAAAGAAGGATTTTATTGGACACCAAAAACCATAAAGAAATGATTTTCTATATCCAAAATTC
>NW_020637742.1:0-403 GCF_003573695.1 Papaver somniferum
TCTCAACACCAAGAGGAAGAATATGTCGAGGAAGCATGCCTAGAAACACAGTAGTGGTGTTGAGGAATTTGCACGTCTCAAAACCAAGCAGAAAATATGTTAAGGAAGCATTCCTAGCAACACAGTAGTGGCGTTGAGGAATTTGCACGTATCAACACCAAGAGGAAAATGTGTTGAGGAAGCATGCCTAGCAACACAGTAGTAGTGTAGAGGAATCTGCACGTCTCAACACCAAGAGGAGGAATGTGTCGAGGAAGCATGCCTAGCAATGCAGTAATGGTGTTGAGTAATTGGAAGTCTCAACACCAAGAGGAAAATGTGTTGAGGAAGAATTCCTAACAACACAGTGGTGGTGTTGAGGAATTTGCACGTCTCAACACCAAGAGAAGAATGTGTTGAGGAA
>NW_020637743.1:0-546 GCF_003573695.1 Papaver somniferum
GATCTTATTTAAGGTGATATTGTTTTTTCCAGGTGTTTGAACCATTCGGGCCGTGGAGCTGGTGCCTCTTGACCAGAGACTGGACAGTGCAAAGGGTCCGGTTTTGTCGTCTTGAAGATGCTAGAACTGCTCAGAGTTTGAATGGGAAATTCAACATTGCAAGGAGGATCATCAAGGTGGGCAAGTACCTTTTTTTGACTGGACTTAGGAACTTTCAATTCATCATTTATTTGTATATGTGTGGGTGGCTTTTGTTCTGTTATATGTGAATGCACATGGGACTTCTCGCAAGGTTAGCTGAAGCAGCAGTAGCCAGCTGGGGAAATATCAATCCCTGGTAAGTACTTCACTTGGTTATATTTGTACTATAAAGTTTAATAGGCGTGGTTTCTGACCTTCAATTTATACTTGCGAGGTATTATGCTGGTGGGAAGTGAACTACAGCTGGATTGGCATCAACTTGTGTACCTGCTAGAATACCGGGTAAGTACTTAACTTGTATATTTCTAGATTCCATGTTTCTTACGGGACTTTTGTTTGTTGCGC
>NW_020637743.1:557-1000 GCF_003573695.1 Papaver somniferum
ATTAACTTGTATATATCTAGATTCCATGTTTCTTACGGGACTTTTGTTTGTTGAACGTGCGAGAGAGCTTATGGACTTTGGTTTGTTTCAGGACCAATTGCAATGATGGCCTGGATCAGTGGTTGCAGTTTCAGTTGAAGCTCTTGATGACTAAATCATGGGCTTGTTCTTATTACAAAACCACAGTAAGTATTTCTCATTGTTCTTCTCCCCAATTTATATTTTCTTGAAGTTTTGTCTGCTTTTAACATAGGTTGATATATATGCTTAGGAAGTTTAAACTTAGCAGATAATTTTCATCTATAACTTTATGCATGGATTTCGAACTTGAAGTCTTAAAATTTGCAGCTTCAAGTTGGTTTATCAGCTCTAGCTGTCAACATAGAAAATTTGCATTAAATTTCTATGTACAGTCTAAGTTATATAAATTTGTGAACATAGGA
>NW_020637744.1:0-386 GCF_003573695.1 Papaver somniferum
TATGTCCTTACACCCTGGAGGTAAATCTGCTATCTCCCATGTATCATTTTCTTTGATGGATTCCATTTCACTAATAGAAGACTCTTTCCACCACGGAGCTTCAGAAGAAGTCATGGCTTCTCTGTAAGTCTGAGGATCAGACTCTGCTAGTGTTATGAAGTCAGGTCCAAAAGAGGTTTTGGTTCTAGCCCTTTTACTCCTCCTAAGATCAAATTCTACTTTATCTTCCTCTAAAGGTAAAGTATGACTGGTTGAAGGAACATCCAGGGGATCAAAACCTCTCTTACGAGAGTCAGATTTTAAAGGAAAAACATTTTCAAAAAACACAGCATCCCTAGACTCCATAATAGTATTTACACCAATTTCAGAAACATCAGAATTCACAA
>NW_020637744.1:586-908 GCF_003573695.1 Papaver somniferum
TTGACTAGTTTAAGCATTGACTTATAATTTACATGTCCAGGTCTACCATGCCAAACGTTCAAAGACTCACAAACATAAGCAGAAGAATCATTATTATTCATTACAGCAGAGTTTACATTAATCTTATACAGACCCTCAGTCTTATAACCCTGCCCCACATAATCTTTACCCTTAGTTACAACACATTTCCCAGATTCTATTACAATTTTAAAACCCTTATCATCTAAAACAGCACAAGAAACAAGATTTTTGCAGATGTCCGGAACATGAAGAACTTCATTCAAAGTGAGAGTCTTGCCAGAAGTGAGCTTGAGCCCAACTT
>NW_020637745.1:0-252 GCF_003573695.1 Papaver somniferum
AATAAATCTTTTAAAGTTGCCATTTCTGGCACTACCAAAGGACTAGGAGAACTTTCTTTACAAAGACGTAGATTCTCAAAACTGAAGTTTCCAAAAACGGGGCTCTCTAAAGAAGAGTCTTCGAGCTCCCCGCCTTCACAAGAAGAACTACTAAGTTTATCACTAATCAGACGACCTAGAGTGTTTCTTTTCCAAGCCCGTTCTACCTCGGGCATACACTAGAAAAACAAAACTAAAAAGAAAATCCCTAAA
>NW_020637745.1:263-541 GCF_003573695.1 Papaver somniferum
ATACACTAGAAAAACAAAACTAAAAAGAAAAGCCCTAAAAGGGAAGGGAAGTTCTATGCAAACACAAACAAGGATGACTCCACCACAGCAAACCTACTGAATTCTAGCAAACAAAAAGCATGATGGCTCCACTTAGATTGTTTCTAGACCAGCTTCTAATCCTTCGAAAGGGAATTCGTTACAATTTAAGAAAACACCTCTGGAGTCAATCCGAGTCAAAGTAAGTTGAATTGAGGCGAGGGAAACTCAGTGGAGCTTTGATACCCAAGGCCTCACCG
>NW_020637745.1:625-1000 GCF_003573695.1 Papaver somniferum
GAGGCGAGGGAAGCTCAGTGGAGCTTTGATACCCAAGGCCTCACCGTTATCACAAGGCGGCGCAGTCACGCATTCAACTCACAGAGACCATCATGAACTTCGAAGTATGCTAAAAGAGTAACCAATATTTTTCGACTGACTGTCCTATTAAGCTCGTTACCCTATAGGTCTCGTTCTAGTCAAAATTTTAGGCTTAGGTTCGCGTTAGGTTTCGTTTTCCTAAGGAGGGCAAGAAGGGAACGGTGATGAAATACGAACCCTTATCTTGTTTTGGCCAGGCCTTGCCCTTTACTAGGAATTTAAAAACAGTCCAAATTCGTCCTCAATCAATGAATCACCTTAAGGAATACAGTAACTCGCTTACAGGAGATTCGC
>NW_020637746.1:0-513 GCF_003573695.1 Papaver somniferum
GACTCTAGAACCTAATGATTCGGATCCCACCTATGAAGAAATGCAACCAATGAAAATATTTTATTTAGACCCTTTCATAGAACCTGAACCTGAACCACAATTAGATATAAATATCTTAATCAGGAAACTAGATAAGGGCATGCTATCCTTGTTCACTTTCTTGGGTTATTGTAGTTTCCTTTGGTCAGCTCTTTTTGGTTTTGAAGACCCACAATTATTTCGACTGTTACTTTTTGATTCTATGAGATGACTAATTCCTTCCGATGTCTGGCTGAAGACTTTAAACTTAGCGCTTCTTGGGAGGTAACCCAATCTCATGCAACACGGTAATATCTTTCCTTAACTCTTTTTCTTCAAATAGTAACAATTTCTCTCCGTGTTCATGCTTTTAATTTTATCTTTAGAACATTGAGGACAATGTTAGATTTAAGTTTGGGGGTATGGGAGAAACTTTTCAGTTGCAGAATAAATAAATAAACTCCATAGCCTAGAAATTTATGCTTATTAAGGTTG
>NW_020637746.1:524-1000 GCF_003573695.1 Papaver somniferum
GAGGACAATGTTAGATTTAAGTTTGGGGGTATGGGAGAAAGTTCTTAGTTGCAATAAATAAGCTCCAGAGACTAGAAATTTATGCTTATTAAGGTTGGCACTAACTAATCTAAGTGGATGGAAGCATTTTGGTTGTAGGATTTGAGGAACCAATCTGATTAGATGGAAACATCTAAAGAGTCTATTCATAAAAGCACAGAGCTCAGGTGTTAGAAAAAGAAAACATGGTAGTTTCGTCATATCCTCGTGATGGAAACATCGAAAGAATCCTGATCACTTCTTTTTTTCTTTCTTTTTTTCTTTTTACCATTACTAGGGTGAAATAGAGTGACTGAGATGAAAAAAATAAATAAAAAAATATTGAGACCAGACCACCAGACCAACCGGAATAAATACAATAAAGTCGACCACTGGTACCCTTGTATATGCCAGCTGAGTTGACCTAGAGTTAGGATTATCGACCACTGGTTCCCTTG
>NW_020637747.1:0-424 GCF_003573695.1 Papaver somniferum
GATTGTAGACCAGTCTGATGTACTAATTATTTTTGTACATTAGAAGTTATAACCTATTTATCTTCCTTGGTGAGCCAAACTACTACTAGGTACACCTTGATACTCTAGATTAATGCTTGGCACATTATGTAACCCTAGCAAACAATAATAGTTTCCATTATGCTTGGCAAATCAGCAGTAGACGAGTTGAAGCATTGTTTGAGCTGTATGACACCATTAATTGTCGAAAACGGGAAATATACATGGCTTAGTGGTCAAGTTCTACAAAAAAATACAAGACCATCGGACCTACATACGCATTCAACGGGTAGGAAAGAGAATCAGATAAAGGTGGAGATCAGTAATCAAGGTATGTAACCTAAACCTAACCTAATCCAGTTGTTATCTCTTTATCTCTTTGCTCTCGAGATTGTGGCTAGCAGGA
>NW_020637747.1:624-1000 GCF_003573695.1 Papaver somniferum
TTCTGGGGAACTACAATGAATGTAACATTGTGGGTTGGATTAGTTCACGTAATTACAAGTGTGATTACAGAGAACTCTAGGAACGTACCGATAATGGTGATAAAATGGGTGAAAAATGACTTGGGTAATAATATTTTTCATTTTGTTTTGCTTTAGAAAAATTGGTGTAGTTTACTTATTGTGGTATTACAGGTACGCTTAGCCTATTTACTATAGTTGCATCAAGGGTATTCATCAATTTGGATTTCCTGCAAACAAGTGCATGAATTTGTGTTGCTGTGAGTAATATGTGCTAAATAGATATAGACAAATTAATACTACACATGTTGCAACCGTGATTCCTTTTAGTAGACTTGATTTAGAGGCCACGCAGGTT
>NW_020637748.1:0-433 GCF_003573695.1 Papaver somniferum
GTATCACTCCCCCTTAGTCAATACTCCATCTCGATCATGGAAACCACTCCCCCTTACACAATGATCCAAAAACCATATGTATTTGTAGTGTGAACTACAATATTTCTCCCCCTTTTTGTCAATAAAATTGGCAAAGGTACAAGAATGGGATCATAGTGAAATTTCCACAAGAGACATTTCATGACTAAAAGAAAAATACATACCGACTTAATTTAGATGCAATCTAATAGCCGAAGCTAACAGCATTCATCAAGGAGTTTTAAGATACAAGATAACCCCTATAAAGTTCCACAGCCGCAGTCCCCGCAAGATATTACCATTAAGCACAAGTTCAAAAGAACTCTCCCCCATTTGATGTCATTCCCGAGAGAACAACAAGAGCGGCCTTAATTTCGACAGAAAAGAAGGATTTTTTATTGGACACCAAAAACCA
>NW_020637748.1:444-1000 GCF_003573695.1 Papaver somniferum
AAGAGCGACCTTAATTTCGAAAGAAAAGAAGGATTTTTTATTGGACACCAAAAACCATAGGAATGATTTTCTATATCCAAAGCTCAACCAAATTAATCACAAGTAAACCCATGATTAATTCAATTGGAATACGCAACTAAATCAAACCACGAAAGTGATTAATTTAATTGAAAGTGCTCAACATAAGTAAACTCACGGAGCTATGACTAAGTCAATCACACGGAGCTGACTAACTTAACCGTTCAAATACTCAACATAAGGAAAACCTTACGGAATATATGACTACATTAACCAAAGAACATGATAGTGTAGCCTTTCATATACTCAACACAAGAACTTGTGGAATATATGAAAACTCAACTAGATTAATTACAAGAGAACCTATAATTAATCTAATTGGAATACAAACAACCAAACTAATCACCGAAGTAATTAATTTAATTATTTTGGGCTCAACATAAGAGAACTTATGGAACCCCGACTAAGTTCATCATAGAATATGACAACGTTAACCGTACATGTACTCAACATAAGAAAGAAAACTTATGGAGTACAA
>NW_020637749.1:0-283 GCF_003573695.1 Papaver somniferum
ACATTTCAAGGTAAATGAGCTCCACTTTTATGTTTTTTTTTTTTCAATTTTTAATTTTTTATTTTCATTTTTCATTCATTTTTTTTTTTTTCAAAAAGAAGGAGTTTTGTTTTCAATTATGGCATATTATCGTGGTATCTACTCTATACCCCCAAACCTAAACTAAACATTGTCCTCAATGTTTCAAAATATGGAAAGAATTAAAATGCAACATATGGAAAGGGACATGCTGAGTAGAGTAAAAGGAGAGAGAATACCCGATTTCGGCGAAAGCAGAATTAAA
>NW_020637749.1:483-881 GCF_003573695.1 Papaver somniferum
CTCACCAAATCCGCTGAATTGGTGGTGACCCATGCCTCTTCTCTTCTCTCTCGATCCTTCTCTGCCCTCAATTTCAATCTATAGCCTCATCTATTTCATCAACTCTTCACGCCTAGGGTTCCAGCGAGAAAGAGGGGTGATGGGCTGATGTAATAGATGGCTAGAGAGTAGGGGGATGTATAGGTGATTGAGACATAGGAGTTGGTGGTAGAAATGGTGGTGACAGGAGCGATGGATGATGGAAGTAGCAGGTGGAGGTGATGGTGGTGGAATGGGTGTTTCTGCAGAGGAATGGGGGAGAAGAACGGAAGAGAAGAAGGGAATGAGAGAAAAAAATCTCGATGGTTTTTAGGGTATAGGAATTTTCACTGTGGAGCATGTACATCGGAGATGATGAT
>NW_020637749.1:892-1000 GCF_003573695.1 Papaver somniferum
GCCTAGGCATACTACTAGAGTGGGAAGAGAACTAGTTTGCTCATAGTCACTAGTGAGCACTAGTTTCTCCCCACTGCTCAATCATTCCAATGCCTCAAAAGGCTTTAG
>NW_020637750.1:0-364 GCF_003573695.1 Papaver somniferum
GAAACATGAAGACAGAGGAAGAACGAATACAGAAGAAGGATGAAGAGATTCTGGGGAAAATCGTTTTTGTTCACACGAAAATCTTTGAGACGTGAATCAATTGGTGTCACACGTGAGTATCGATGGGCAGGGAAGTAATTTTCAGTTTTCAAAAAGGTTTTTGGACCTCCGGTTAAAAGATTTTTCCCTCTGGACTACAGGTTAACCCGGGTTGGATTTTGTGGACCATCTAGCAAATTTCTCACTAGGAATTACTAGGTAGTCCAGGAAACCCAGTACTGGTTACTCTCTAATCCACCCCTAGAATAAAATTATCTGCTGGTCCAAAAACATGTTTTTGGACCAGAATATTTATTCCCTAGTC
>NW_020637750.1:564-881 GCF_003573695.1 Papaver somniferum
CGAGGGGGCATCGCCCCCTCGTATCAACAACACAAAATCATGTTTAAGTAACACAATTGAAATATCACTACATTAAAGTTAAACCCAAATTCAAATTAAAAATCACTACATATTAGATATATGTTTTTGAAAATTCTTGAACTCATGAAATGAAATGAAACCAAGAATAAAAAGAAAAGAAAATAGTTAAATAGTGATATGTACTGTCAGATTACTTTTAGCAAGTAAGACTATTTTTATGTCATCTGCCAACTGATTTCCGGTGGAGATGCTTTCAGCAATTTGCATGCTAACGGGACCCTTTTGTTACGAATCTT
>NW_020637751.1:0-125 GCF_003573695.1 Papaver somniferum
TCAGACTTAATACTAACAAATATATACAAAATATGTCACAAATATCGAGAGGTACTGAGAGTCAAGATTCCACCAATTCTCATATTCATGTGGTTCAACTATCGATTCCAGACAATTATAGCTCA
>NW_020637751.1:135-653 GCF_003573695.1 Papaver somniferum
ATATTCATGTGGTTCAACTATCGATTCCAGACAATTATAGCTCATAACATAATAAATATTGACTCTTTATTCTTTGCCAAGGTAGATTTTATAAAAGATTGACTGTAAATCACAAGCATGATGTATTAAAAATACTAATACCAAGCATACGCCATCAAACAAAATCACAATCAATTAAGAAAAATCATGAATCAATTTAAAATAGTGCAAAAGTCATAAAGGAATTAAATAGATTTACCACACGCGTAAAGAATGGCTTCCTCCGTCATCCCAGTGTTGGGTTTTACCTCTTCATGGTGAAAACACGCTCAAAATAATGATCCATAGCTCAAAAAAGTGTTTACAAGAGGTGAAAAATAATAAAGCAGTGAAATTGCAACGGATATAAGTGTTACAAAGTCACTGTTACAGAGAACGATAGTTTCTTTGTGTAGCAGGAGAAAGACTGTTTGTATGAGTCTGTTCTTCGTGTTCTTGAGAACGACATTTCTATTTTGTCGTCTGCAACTCCTTCTTCT
>NW_020637751.1:664-1000 GCF_003573695.1 Papaver somniferum
GACTGTTTGTATGAGTCTGTTCTTCGTGTTCTTGAGAACGACATTTCTATTTTGTCGTCTGCAACTCCTTCTTCTTCTTCTCTGTTGCTGCTGCTGCAGAATCGCTCTGCAGCGATTTTCAATGCTCCAAAACTACCCCAAACTCCCGATTACCCTCTGGGACTCTAGCACAGGCTATTTATATCCAACAGCAATCCAAAATATCCCTAAAACATCTTCCAATTGTCTCTCTGCCTTTCACCGGAAGTCACGGGAGTATCTCCCCTTTATTTTCTCCTACGCGTTTCTGAATGTCTTCCCTGGCTTCCCAAACACTTCCTAAGATATATTCGAATC
>NW_020637752.1:0-662 GCF_003573695.1 Papaver somniferum
TTTATAGACATACCTTTTTAGATGAATCCAATTGAATTCTACCGCCTTAACAAACATAATCTGTGTGCCCCAATTCTTGTGCTTCCCTCACCGTATACAAAGCAGGGCATTCCTTGGTGAGGATGCACTTCCAACACAATCAAGTTGCATTGGGGTGAACAAAGTCTTTCTCACCACAAGTGACCTTTGGATTATCATGAAAGAGACCACTCTTAGAACCTTTCACATCCAAATCCATCTTCTCAAAGAACTCTTTAAGTTCCAGCATCATGGATACTGCTTTCTCCATAGTCATGGAACTTTCTGGGAGATCATTCCTTTTCACACTCAAACCATCATTGACTTTATTTGGTATCCACTTTTGAGTGCGTTTAGGAACGACCGAAACCTTCTTCCCATTACTCTCTTCAAGATTTTCCGGAAGATAATTGGATTGACTATTCTTTTTTCAAGTTTGTCTTTCTCCAATTGGGAGCATCAGATCTTGTCTTCGTCTTTACGGAGTTATCCTTTTGATAACCATTATGATTGTGAAAAGGCTTCATATGACGTTTATAGGTAAATCTAGGATTATCACAGCACTGATTCCTTTGCCTAAAGGTTGGAAGTTTACAACCCGTAATGTCAAGAGTGTTAGCCTTAACATATGATCTCGGTTTAAC
>NW_020637752.1:673-1000 GCF_003573695.1 Papaver somniferum
GACGTTTACAACCCGTAATGTCAAGAGTGTTAGCCTTAACATATGATCCCGGTTTAATAACTTCTTTTGACACCCAAACAAGAATATCATGAAGTTTTTCATTCCTTATACGAAAACGACATCTCCTTTCCAGGTGACCTTTGTTTCTACAATAATGACAAATATAAGGAACGTTCTTACCCGGATTCATGTGTGCTGGTTTTGGAGGTTGATATACTTTGCTATTTTGAACCTTGACTGCCGGAGAAGGTATTTCAATTTTTCCATAAGTGGAAACCTTTTGTTGAGAAGAATCACTAGCCTTGACAAATTTTACCTCTTTGCTAG
>NW_020637753.1:0-360 GCF_003573695.1 Papaver somniferum
CAACAATGCCAAAACCAAAGCCGAACAATTGCTGCGCATCATGGCAACCTGCCAAAACCAAGCTGCACGATCGCTGCGCATCATGGCAACTATGCCAAAACCAAAGCCGCACAATCGCTGCGCATCATGGCAACCATGCCAAAACCAAGCCGCACGATCGCTGCGTATCATGGCAACTATGCAAAAACCAAAGCCACACAATCATTGCGTTTCACGACAACTGTGCCAAATTCGAGCTGCACAATCATTGCGCCACACGCGCCGTTGGCACATGCCAAGCGACGCTTGCGACCTAGCATGCCAAGCCGTGCAAACCTAGGGCCAAGCCGCCACACGCGCCATTGGCACATGCCAAGCGAC
>NW_020637754.1:0-561 GCF_003573695.1 Papaver somniferum
AGATAAACATGGTCGAAGCGAAACGCTTACCAACACATATTTCGAGATATAGATAGGCGAGGTATACTCGGATCGAAATACCAAATGTGTATAATCTAAGTCTATATATATAGCATACGACTTTTTGTCTCAAGAAGTAGGAGATAGAATAGATAGACTTTTGAGTGACAAATAAGTTCAAGTCTTCGCATACCTTTTTGTGGAGAAGTTCCACCGGTTCCTTGAGTAGTTCTTCTACTTGTATGATGAATCACCATGAAGTCCTTGAGCTCAACTACACTTACTATCCTAGTCTGAGACTTAGCTATAGTAGACTAGAAATAAAGACTTATAGTTTTGATCACTAACATTGACAAACATGCTTGATATAGCAACACATGCGAGGTCGACCGAGCAGTGCTCTAACAATCTCCCCCTTTGTCAATTTTAGTGACAAAACTATCAATACATATGGAATACAAAAAAGATAATGAAACTTTAGTAGCTCCTATTCCACATGTCTAATCTTCAACATTCCTCGAAATCTTCGTCACTTCCAAGTACTCCAATGATCCCAAAGGT
>NW_020637754.1:572-1000 GCF_003573695.1 Papaver somniferum
TCTTCTACATTCCTCGAAATTTTCGTCCTTCCAAGTACTCCAATGATCCCAAAGGTTGTAAGTTTAGCATCACCGTTGTTGAAGATCTGTAGCTATAACAATGAGAAAGCATCGGTCTCGATCACTGTTATAGAGTGTCATAGTATTATTACACAGTGTCAAAGTCCAATTGTATCACAACTTCAACAATAATACTATGGTGATATGTATCACTCCCCCTTAGTCAATATTCCATCTCACATGGAAATCACTCCCCCTTACATAATGTTCCGAAAACCATATGTATTTGTAGTGTGAACTACATATTAATTCTCCCCCTTTTTGTCAATAAAATTGGCAAAGGTACGAGAACGGGATCATAATGAAATTTCCGCAAGAGACATTTCATGACAAAAATAAAAATACATACCATCTAATTTAGATGCAAT
>NW_020637755.1:0-389 GCF_003573695.1 Papaver somniferum
AGGTGGGCCTGTGTGAACAATCGTGAGATTATCACCACTAGAAGAGCACAACTCCAACTCCAATTTGTAGTAATCCCCCATTTTCTCCACAGGTTGATGTTGTATATATCCGTGTTTTCGCATCACCCTAGAGGGGTTATACATCACATATCCTGTGGGGTGCCACAATGGTCCAAAATAAAGGGACAAGTCCGACCGAACATTTATATGCCCACTGGATCGATCTTCCTTGTATGGATCAAAGCATACGTCCGAGGCCTTCAATTGGTCCAAAATCTCCCTCATGCGAATCAACTGCTGCTCTTTTGTCCTAGAACGGTTGTCTTCAAATATATACTTTGTTCCTCTAGGAGTACCTTTGCACCACCCCGGGTTCTCTCCGGCCAACT
>NW_020637755.1:400-1000 GCF_003573695.1 Papaver somniferum
GAACGGTTGTCTTCAAATATATACTTTGTTCCTCTAGGAGTACCTTTGCACCACCCTGTGTTCCCTCCGGACAACTTCAGGATAGGGAAGTGGTCATAGATCCATGCCTATATACATAAGAAACCAAGTTTTAGTAAATAGATTGTGTATATTCAGTAGTAATTTCCAAACATTATTTCCGATTATATATAATCGGAAAACAAAATAAGTACCTAGCCACCGAATAACCAACATTCGGAAAAAGAGATGGATCATTTCCTACCGAATATGCGTCATTTGGAGTTCAGTAACCTATAGTTTTTCTGGCCTGTATATTCGGTAGTAATATCAAAAGAATATTTCCGATTATATATAATCGGGAAATAAAATAAGTACCTAGCCACCAAATAACCAACATTCGGAAAAAGAGATGGATCATTTCCTACCGAATATGCCTCATTTGGAGTTCAGTAACCTATAGTTTTTCTGGCCTGTATATTCGGTTCTAATATCAAAAGAATATTTCCGATTATATATAATCGGAAAACAAAATAAGTACCTAGCCACCGAATAACCAACATTCGGAAAAAGAGATGGATCATTTCCTACCGAATATGCGTC
>NW_020637756.1:0-534 GCF_003573695.1 Papaver somniferum
TTGTATCACAACTTCGACAACAATACTATGGTGATATGTATCACTCCCCCTTAGTCAATACTCCATCTCACATGGAAACCACTCCCCCTTACATAATGATCCGAAAACCATATGTATTTGTAGTGTGAACTACATATTAATTCTCCCCCTTTTTGTCAATAAAATTGGCAAAGGTACGAAAACGGGATCCTAATAAAATTTCCAAAAGAGACATTTCATGACCAAAAGAAAGCATATATCAACTTGTTTAGATGCAATCATAAAGCCGAAGCTAAATGCATTTATCAAGGAGTTTATAAAGATACAAGATAACTACTATAATATTCCACAACCGCACTCCCCACAAAGATTTGGCAATTAAGCACAAGTTCAATTAAGAACTCTCCCCCATAATATGTCATTCCCGAAAGAACAACAAGAGCGACCTTAATTTCAAAAGAAAAGAAGGATTTCTTTGGACATAACAAATCACATACAAGTATGAATTTGAATCCAAAATACTCAATTAAATTAACCACAAGAGAACCCATGATT
>NW_020637756.1:545-1000 GCF_003573695.1 Papaver somniferum
GAACTCTCCCCCATAATATGTCATTCCCGAAAGAACAACAAGAGCGACCTTAATTTCAAGAGAAAATAAGGATTTCTTTGAACATAAAAAATAACATACAAGTATGAATTTGAATCCAAAATACTCAATTAAATTAACCAGAAGAGAACCCATGATTAATTTAATCGGAAATGCTCGACATAAGTGAACTTATGGAGACTCAAAAATACTCAATTAGATTAATCACAAGAGAACCCATAATTAATCTAATCGGAATACACAACCAAATTAACCACAAAAAGTAATCAATTTAATTGGTCATGCTCGACATAAGAAAACTTATGGAGCAACAACTAAATAACCAAACGAGGATGATTAATTTAGTTGAACATGCTCGACATAAAATATCTCACGGAGCAACAACTAAGAATAACTCAGTCGATTGTGCTCAACATAAGACACTTTATGGAACAACA
>NW_020637757.1:0-423 GCF_003573695.1 Papaver somniferum
AGTTTATTTGAGATAAACAGAAGAGCCTTTGTCGAACTCACATCACTTGGTTGAAGAGAGTTGATACCAAACAGATTTGTTGTTGCTTTACTGTTTGGAATACGAACCAAATGAATTGTTCCAAGTACTTGACTTATTCATAGGTTGGAGGCGTGGGAATATAGACGGAATTAGGTGAACTATAGGTTTAGCTGCTTGGTCTCAATTATACGAAGTTTGTTTAATTTTGTGTAGCGGCTTAAACCTGAGAGTATTCAATTCTGGACAAGGTCCCGGGGTTTTTCTGCATTTGCGGTTTCCTCGTTAACAAAATCTTGCTGTGTCATTTACTTTATATTTCCGCATTATAATTGTTTTATTATAATTAAAGTAAATTACACAAACGTTAATTCCTATTTACTTGATAAGCAATCCTATTGTGTT
>NW_020637757.1:434-1000 GCF_003573695.1 Papaver somniferum
AATTAAAGTGAATTACACAAACGTTAATTTTCTATTTACTTGATAAGCAATCCAGTTGTGTTTGTTTAAGTCTGAACCTTTTTATCAAGTAAACATACTTCGTTGTTGTATTGTCTCGATCTCGTATCCATAGACGATCACACGAAGTGTGAACCGATTAGTTGCATTGTCTCGACTCGGTCCATAGACAATCACTTTCGGAGAAAGGACTTATACGTAGGAAAAGTTTTAGCTTGAGGTATATTTGGGTACCCTCGCCTTTTCAGTTCACCTGTCTTATTCTCTTATGCCATAACCAAGAATCATTATGCACATTACTGTTGTTGCAACTTTCCTTTTGATGTTGAATATTCAAAGGATATAATTTGTTTTTGGTCATATGTACTTTTGTTATCAACCTTCTTCTTCTATCTCTGATGAAAAAAGACCATTGTAAATATTCATAGAATATCCTCTTTCAGATAGTTGACCCATACTCAGTAAGTTTGGATGTAAACCTGGAAATGCTCCGTCCAAAAATAACAATCGAAATCTCTAGGAAAATATAATTAATAAATGCACATTAC
>NW_020637758.1:0-556 GCF_003573695.1 Papaver somniferum
ATATCAACTTGTTCTTTAGATGCAATCATAAAGCCGAAGCTAAATGCATTCATCAAGGAGTTTATAAAGATACAAGATAACCCCTATAATATTCCACAGCCGCACTCACCACAAAGATTCGGCAAGTAAGCGCAAGTTCAAAAAGAACTCTTTCCCATAATATGTCATTCCCAAGAGAACAACAAGAGCGACCTTAATTTCGAAAGAGAAAAGAAGGATTTCTTTGGACATAACAAATCACATACAAGTATGAATTTGAATCCAAAATATTAAATTAACCACAAGAAGTTCATGATTAATTTAACTGAACATGCTCAACACAAGTAAACTTATGGATACTTAAGAGTGCTCAATTAGATTAATCACAAGTAAACCCATAATTAATCTAATCGAAATACACAATCAAACTAATCACAAAGTAATCAATTTAATTGGTCATACTCACATAAGAGAGTCTATGGAGCAATGACTAAGTTAATCATGAAAAAAATCAACCCAGTCATGAACGCTCAAACATAAGAAGACTTATGGAGTCATAACTAAATAACCAAACAAG
>NW_020637758.1:567-1000 GCF_003573695.1 Papaver somniferum
CAATCAACCTAGTCATGATCGCTCAAACATAAGAAGACTTATGGAATCATAACTAAATAACTAAACAAGATGATTAATTTAGTCGAAAATGCTCGACATAAAGTACCTTACGGAACAACAACATAGCTAATCAAAAATAATCAACTTGGTTGTTTAATACTCAACATAAGACACTTTACGGAGCCTCACAGTAATAATACATAAAATATGGATCATGGAAGATCAATTACTGCGGAATACACAAGGATTCATTTTATTTTCCATCACTATTTGCATAACGACATTTAATAGACATAATCCTTGCAAACAAAAGATTTTAACCTATCTTCCGTCAAAGATTGACAATATAGGCTTAACTTTTGTAATTGTCAAAAGTACATTCATTCTTTAACCAATACATGAATATCGATCATAAACGACTTTACTTTTGACA
>NW_020637759.1:0-501 GCF_003573695.1 Papaver somniferum
CATTCATCTGGTTGACCAATAATTTTGAATCTCCCCTTATCTCGAGGTGTGTTGCTCCTGCTTGCTTGGCCAAGGATAATCCTAATAGGAAGGCTTCATATTCCGCTGAGTTGTTGGTGCAGTGGAAATCCAACTTGAACGAATGTGAGAAAACTTCACCAGATGGAGACACCAGCACTATGCCCGCTCCTCCGGTGTCACTACTAGGGGTGGCAGATCCATCAAAGTATAGAAGCCATGTTTCTTCCTTGATGACCAAGATGTCTGGGAATTCGCCGGGCACTTCTTCATGTAGTGTTGTTGTGTCTTCCCCTGGAAAAGTGGCGAGCAAGTCTGCAACCGCTTGACCTTTGATGGCTTTAGGTGGCGTGCAATCTATGTCAAATTCTGACATCTGGAGTAGCCACTTCGCTGGTCTTCCTATCAAGGCTGGATTTGATAGCAAGAACTTTATGGGATCAGCTTTGGAGATGAGTACGACCCTGTTAGATAGTAAGTAAT
>NW_020637759.1:518-1000 GCF_003573695.1 Papaver somniferum
TGGCTTTGATAGCAAGAACTTTATGGGATCAGCTTTGGAGATGAGTACGACCCTGTTAGATAGTAAGTAATTTCTGAACTTCTGGATTGCATGTACCAATGCCAGGCATGCCCTTTCGGCCTTTGGATATCGGAGTTGAGAATCTCTCATTGTGCGGCTCAAGTAGTAAATCGGTCGTTCGACGCCTTCGTCGTCTTCCTGAGGGAGGAGTGCGCCGATGGAGACGTCACTGGTGGCTGTGTAAAGAATCATAGCTCGTCCCTGCACTGGAGACCTCATGACGTCCGGTGACAATAATATCTGTTATATTTTATGGAAAGATTCTTGTTGAACAATTGTCCAGGTGAAGCTTGCTCCTTTCTTCAGCAGAGGTGTGAACGAAGCAATGAGTTGAGCTAATCCAGGAATGAAGCGTCGAATATAATTTACCTTGCCCATAAAGCTCTGTAGTTCCTTCACGGTACGTGGAGGAGGCATGGTGG
>NW_020637760.1:0-473 GCF_003573695.1 Papaver somniferum
CAACTAGTATATAGCCTTGGCCGACAGGCCCGGGTAATCTTCGATCTCACAGTGATCCAAGGTACAATTGCGTTCCTTACGTCTCTGATTCCAGCAAGATACTACGCACTTGATTCCCTTAGCTGATCTCACCCACAACTACGAGTTGATACGACCCAAAGTCAAAGACTTTAATAAACAAATCTGTATCACACAGAAAAGTCTACGGTAATAGATAAATCTGTCTCCCACAGAAATACCTACGAGTTTTTGTTCCGTATTTTGATAAATCAAGGTGAATAGGAACCAATTGATAAACCGTACTTATATTCCCGAAGAACAGCCTAGTATTATCAATCACCTCACAATAATCTTAATCGACTAGCGAAAGAAGATATTGCGGAATCACAAACGATGAGATGAAGATGTTTGTGACTTCTTTTATATCTTGCCTATCGGAGAAATCAATCTCAAGCCAATCTTACGATTGTACT
>NW_020637760.1:488-1000 GCF_003573695.1 Papaver somniferum
AAGATGTTTGTGACTTCTTTTATATCTTGCCTATCGGAGAAATCAATCTCAAGCCAATCCTTACAATTGTACTTAGTACGATAGAAATAGCAAGATCAGATCACACAACTACGAGAAAGTAGTATCGGTCTGGCTTCAAAATCCCAATGAAGTCTTCAAGTCGTTAACCTACAGGGTCTTGGTAGAAACCTAAGGTTAAAGGAGAATCGACTCTAGATAATACAACTAGTATCACACAAGAGGTGTGGGGATTAGGTTTCCCAGTTGCTAGAGTTCTCCCTTATATAGTCTTTCAAATCAGGGTTTGCAATCAATGTTAGCTTAGTAACAAAGCATTCAATATTCACCGTTAGATGAAAACCTGATTAGATTCAAGCTAATATCTTTCAACCGTTAGATCGAAAATTAGCTTGTTACATACAAATGAAATGCACGTTTATGTAGGTTTGTGTAACCGTACCCAAACATGTACATCTAGTTGGTTCAACAGTAGTTAACCAAATGGTTATCCA
>NW_020637761.1:0-1000 GCF_003573695.1 Papaver somniferum
AGTGAGTTGCAGCTGAAGATGATTTCTGAAGCATCATTCGGTAACCTGTTCCTAATGTTCTGGTACACAAGATTTGAGTTGGAACATTGGTTGAAGATTGAAGATGCAATGACGAAAATGTTACGCTGTTACGTTAGGGGTCAAGATCCAAACAAGCTTAGATTTGTATTTAAAATGCATGGCCAACCGAATGAGCTAGTATCCACACCAGAAGAAATGGAACTTATTTATGGGATGCCGAGAATTCCAAATAGGGAATATCTTGATTATAGGCTTACACAAGTCAATAAAAAAAGTGGATGGCGTGAAACAAAAATTTTCAAAAGGACTTTTCCTGCTGATATGAAAGCTGGTGATAAAGTGACTAGGCCAATGATTGTGAAGGCAATCTTGAAAATCCTTAAACGAACACCAATTAATCTGAAAAAGAAGAAGTCTGATGAAGAGTCTCTGCAAAGNNNATCCTTAAACGAACACCAATTAATCTGAAAAAGAAGAAGTCTGATGAAGAGTATCTGCAAAGCGTGGGTGATAATCAAATGAAGATTCTGAAGAAGACGAGGAAGACGAGGAAGATGCTGAAGATCTTGTTAGGCTTATCTGCCTGTATATGTGCACTTCATTATTTTTCGCTACAAGTGATGCAGACGCTTTGACTGAAAAATATATTGGTTTCGTTCTTGATCTTGAGAAGGCTAAGAATATTTCATGGCCTGACCTCATCCATTCTCATTTAGAGAAAGAGCTGAATGAAAACATGGAATCCGTAGAGCGCACAAATGGTTGTGCTATTTATTTGTTGGTAAGAATCTATTTATTTGTTTATTCTACTTCAAAATGTTTTTGTTTTATGTGTTTTCTACATTTTGATAGTATATCTAATACTGCATATCAATATTTTGCAGCCATGGTTTGCGGAGCATACCCATTTGGTGGCGCCCGAGGATATAGTGACAGAACCTGCAGGAATGTATGTGCCAAGAGTGGCTAGGTGGAATCA
>NW_020637762.1:0-1000 GCF_003573695.1 Papaver somniferum
CATGCCACGTGGGTATTGTCCACCCTAGGACCAAACAATAATTTTTAGGAACAAACAACAATATATATTTTTAAAAAGGACCAAATAGACAGTTGACCGAGTCAACGGGACCAAACTAATTCAATTATATTATTTCTATGACCATATAGTATTTCCAACTACCAAAAATTCCTCCTTTTATGTATAGAGGATCGGGAGCTAAGGAGTTCCTCATCACTTAACTGCTTTCAAATACTAAAAATATGATTGATATACTCTCTTACTAAATTTGGTATCCAAAGATCTTGTTGATATGTTTTCTTAATAAATTTCGATATCTTAAGATTTGATTGATATTTGCCATAATACATATTAATAAAAAGATTTTTCATAACACAAATTAATTAAAAAAATCCCCATTATGAAAGGATTCTGTAAATTCTATCAATTGAAATCCAAAATTGCATAGTTGTGTCTCTGCAAAAAAAAAAAAAAAGTCTATTTAGTTGGATCTTAATAAATTTCGATATCTAAAGATCTGATTGCTATTTGCCATAATACAAATTAATAAAAAAAATTCCATAATATAAATTAATGGAAAAATATCTCCATTATGAAAAGATTCCGTAAATTCTATAAATTGAAGTCCAAAATTGCATATGAAAAGGCGAGGGTACCCAAATATACCTCAAGCTAAAACTTTTCCTACTTATAAGTCCTTTCTCCGAAAGTGATTGTCTATGGACTGAGTCGAGATAATACAACTGATCGGCTCACACTTCGTGTGATCGTTTATGGATACGAGATTGAGACAATACGACAAGTGTGTTTACTTGATACAAAGGTTCGGATTTAACCAAACACAATAGGATTGCTTATCAAGTAAATAGGAATTAACGTTTGTGTAATTTACTTCAATTATAATAAAACAATTATAATGCGGAATATAAAAGTAAACGACACAGCAAGATTTTGTTAACGAGGAAACCGCAAGTGCAGAAAAACCATGGGACCTAGTTTT
>NW_020637763.1:0-346 GCF_003573695.1 Papaver somniferum
TCTTTAAGTCGTTAACCTGGTTTTAGAGAAGAAAACCAAAGGTTAAAGGAGAATCGACTCTAGCGAGCACACTAGTATCACACAAACGTGTGGGGATTAGTTTTGCTCAAAGCTAGATGTCTCATTTATATAGGCTTAAAATCAGGGTTTTGCCTTAGTTACAAAGCAATCCTTATTCACCAGTAGATGAAAACTTGATTTAGATTCAAGCTAATATTTCTCAAACGTTAGATCGAAAACTTAGCTTGTCACACACACTTGGGTAGACGTTTACTGGGTTTGTGAAAACCGTGCCCAAACGTGTACGTGTATGTTGGTTCAACAAGTAACCCAAAAGGTTAACCAT
>NW_020637763.1:546-945 GCF_003573695.1 Papaver somniferum
TATGAGCATTTCATATTAACCTTGTTCTTCTTCACCATAACTAGTTCAAGTGACTCAAATGAACTAGTTAAAGAGTTGTTCAATTGCTATGAGATCTTATGTGACTACACAAGACACAATTAAAACAAAGATAATTCGATTCGATTGAATCGGCTCATGAAAATTATAGCCACGGTTTGCATAAAGCATTCCTTAGTAATTTAATATTTTATGTTCAGAGCACATCTTTAGATCATAACCTCTTAAGTACACAAACAAGTTCGCGGACTTAAGTTAATCGGTTGAGATTTCCAAACTCAGCAGAAATTCTCGGAAAGAGAACTTCCGCCAGTTCGCGGACTGGGTTCACGGACTGAGTTCGCGGACTTAGCACACAAACGAGTTTTGGAAAATCCAGCA
>NW_020637764.1:0-2391 GCF_003573695.1 Papaver somniferum
CTTTTGGTTAGGAATCAATTCCGATACTGGTGTTCTTAGGTTTCATGTGTATGCTTGCGGTACACATAACATGATTTTTTGTTGTTGCTTAATTTAAGCTGTGCCATCACCAGTTAAGTCGGGGTAGGTAGCTTGGGTCTATTACCACTTACCAGTGTTATGTTTGATCGAATATTTTTATTCTTGAAATTATTTATATTTGGTGGGATTTGTGACTTCCCTGAAGCTAAAGAACTCCTCTTTCTAGAGGGTGGACCTAAACCATTGTTATTTCTTCTTGTTAGCTACCGCTCCTCCCGCAAGTAATGGAGAAATGGATCTACTTGGGTCCCTCTCGGATGCTCTGGATTTCCTCAACTTCTATGAACACAACATCTGAAGCTGGAATTCCCTTTGATTCTGCTCCAGGGTCCACATTCGCAACACTATTATCAGCATCTATTGTGCTGAGCCAGGTCCAATTGATAGTTTTGAAACTTCAAATAGTGTCAACTTCTCATTTTAGTGGGGACAAATAATAAGTGAACAAGAGTCAGGGAAACATCTTAATTGTTAGGCATAAAGACATGAAATTAGAACTCCAATTTATTCCAAAGGGAGTGCCACAGGGAGCTGTTGGTGCTCTAGGTAGCCCTTCACAACCCAATATTCCTGGACACTTCCTTCTCCAGTCAGTATGGAGAGCTCCAGTTGCCTCACTCTGAAGTTTAATGCTCTAAGTGGACCACATATCCAGCCAGGTGTTTCTAGGGACAATTTCCCTGCACGATCTGGGTATGGTGCACCAGTAGCCTCACAGACTGGTTTTAAACCTCCAAGTAGATCATCCCCCCGCAAAACAATAATGTGGCGGGGAATTATCACCAGCAGACGGGATCTACAGCACCAGCAACTTCACAGGTCACTCTTTCCATTCCAGCAGGACTACCTGCCAAACCTCAACAGAAGGACAACAAATTTGGGCAGTTTTGGCTGATACACTTAGCCGAGGGCTTGTAAATTTGAACTTTTCTCTGGATGTAAGTGCTTCAACTGCATCGTTTGGTTTGATTTGAAAAACCAAGGACACAAACTGAAAGTCTGAGCTGTCACTGGCTTCTTCGCTTTTCTTTGTTCCATTCCCTCTTACAAATGTTTCAATTACTTCAGGATGATATCTGGAAATAGGTTTACTTTGTTTTTTTTCATTTTTTGGGTTCTGTGCTTATTTGTTTGTGCCCTGCAGCTAAAACCAATCCTCTGGCGGATATCGGAGTTGAAATCTATCAATCACAGGGAGGAGAGAGACAAAGTTGTTCCACATACGGCTGTAATTAACGTGTACAATCAACATGGGTAAAGCTATGGGATCTTGCTCTGGAATGGGTCTTGCAGGTGCAAGTGCCTTGCTGCTCCTCCTAACCCCGACCGCAGGTATTGGTATGGGTATGGGTGGTGAGGGAGGAATACAAGGCTTGAGTATGAGAGGTTATGGTGGCATGAACAACAGTTATGCAGATGGGCATGATTAATACGGTGGTTATAGATGAGCTTCAATAGTGTATATAGTACAGGTACGCGATTATGTTTATTGCCTTCAGGGGGGACAGAAGCCGGTGCTAGTAGCAGCAGGTTACAACTACTATATATACACACACACAATATGTTCAAATTTACATATTAAAAGTGAATATTCAAATTTTCAGTGATTGATCACTTGTATTGGTTTTGTCAGAAGATTACTGATTGTACCCTGTATCTCCAAATCATGCTCATAGCTTTTGGTTTTCTTCCTCCCCCTTTTTTGAGTTTCATAGTTTAAACTGTCTCTGTGTATCTTCTTTTGTATGGGAAATCAAATAATTATGCTTTTAAATATCTCATGGAGTTTTTTTCACATTTGTTGGTGTTCTTTTATGAGATCATTCCATTTTGGCTACTTCTTTTGGCATGTTTTACTGATCAATTTGCTGAAGCTGGTTTTGACAAGGTACAATAAATGGGTACCATTGGTCTGAATAAAATTGGATTTACTTTTGTTCAAACTTAAGTCTTTATTTTTCGGTAAACTTGGTCTTTATGTTAATTCCAAATTTACAGAATGGAGAAGATGTGCTTATGAGTTGTGAATTTTGGTATCAGAAGAGTGGTGAGGATGTCTTTATGAGTTGCAGAGTGTTCTTGTGCTGCTAAGTACTTGGCAAAATTAAGAGTCTGGTGGATATTTCTTATCAAGCTGGGAATTGCAGCTAATTCACTAAACCTCGGCTCCTTGCTCGGAAGCAGATTTTGGGCTTCTTGCTTACTTAACGGACAAAAGATTGAATTTAGTACTTGGTAGGGGTGCGCCAGGCCATTGCAGCAGTGCAACACAAGGGCGACGCGTGAGAACCCCAGCAGCAAGCTGCTGTG
>NW_020637765.1:0-574 GCF_003573695.1 Papaver somniferum
TATGGGATGAAGCTAAAATGTAACTCTAGCTCCCATCATAAATGAAAGAGTTGGAAATGCACCTGGTCATAGATGTTGGTACATACAATGTAATGTGTGTATCATAGTAGCAACCAATTTTCACATCAACGTTAATGGCAACAAGAACTTTGTCGGGCCAATTGACTATCTTATTCAGTTGAACTAGATCCAATATCTGCACCTATGGAATGAAAACACGAGACATAAATTCTCTAAAGCACTTGAGATATATTGGGTGAAACGTAAAAGATATTCAGTATAAAGTACTTGAGTTGAATCCCAGCTTTATTACGTAATAAGGCCACACCACTTATTAAAACTCTCAAGACCCAAGTGTCTAACTCATAGTTGTTTTTCTTCCACTAGCTTAAGGAATTTAAACTAGTTGTTGAACTATTTCCTTATAATGTGACTACGAGGATTGGATCATCGAGCGCAACATTGCTCAAAATTTGTTTTCAAGATAGAACAAAGACGTCACAAAATCTCTACATGTACCGAGAGATAATCACACCTTGTTAAATTCCAAAGTAACCCATGCAAATGGATATCA
>NW_020637765.1:585-1000 GCF_003573695.1 Papaver somniferum
CAAAATCTCTACATGTACCTAGAGATAATCACACCTTGTTAAATTCCAAAGTAACCCATGCAAATGGATATCATGTGGAACCTCACAATGATGAGAATGTAATTGATTGCATCTTTTATAGTTTCTAATATATTTGGAAGGAAATATTTCTTAGAGAAACTAATGAGTCAATCTAGTGAAATGTAAATCACTATAGTATTTGGATTATTGAATCCATATTGACTCCGACGATGAAATGTTGGGAATTGACTCATTTAGGCTTTGACATAACCATAAAGGCACTTTGGTTGTGACATGATGTTTCATTTTGAAAGGAATCATACGTACATCACTGTGTTTGAGTGGACAAGACAACTGGAAAAAGATTGACAGAATGCGAAGTAACGACATATCTCTCAATAAGTGTTTTCTAAAG
>NW_020637766.1:0-209 GCF_003573695.1 Papaver somniferum
ACAGTGCACACGGTCCCTGTGTCGCTATTTACAGCACTTTAGTTCTATCGTTTCTTCTCAGCACTTACAAATGGGTCTAATCGCTTCTAACAGGGACCGTGTGCACTGTCTTGACTTTGTGTGGATTTTCTGACTTATCCAGCCCAATTAGATGGGTCTAATCGCTTCTAACAGGTCCCTTATGTCTTGTAGAGTCCGTGGGTACCAAA
>NW_020637766.1:409-837 GCF_003573695.1 Papaver somniferum
AGAGAGGGGGGGGGGGGAAAGATGGTGTCGATGGGGTTTGAGGAAGGGTGTGTTTGGCAATGGGTATAGGTATTAGGTACTAGGGTGTTGAGCAAGTGTAGAGGATTTTGATGTTTCGCGAGCTGGACCCATGGATGGGAAGATGGTAGGTGGATCCAATGGCGATACGGAGGTAAGCGTGGAGCGACCGTCGGATGAAGGGATGTAGCAAAACGGACGACCCAAGATGGAGATGGGCGTTGTGATGTAAAGCGGGGGCTTCGGAGTTTGATGTGCGATGATGGAGCGACCGTAGGATGCTGAAATGCTTCGATCTGACGGCTGAAATCCGAGACGGGCTTGGATAGTGGAAATGTGTTTGAGTAAGGGTTTTGGGCCTTGGGTATGCCAAGCCCATATCTTCTTTAAGGACAATTCTTCTTCTTCAA
>NW_020637767.1:0-367 GCF_003573695.1 Papaver somniferum
TTCTATGCTTCGGATTTACACTTGTTATTTTGAGAATCTACTTGTTGCAATAGTTAGAATCAACTTGAACGAGAAAATTGCATAAATATAGATATTGGGATTAAATCACTTTGAACTTGGAAAATAGTGGAATCTTAGCCTCAGTGTTCTTTTAATATTGATATCATCTTCGGTTGAGTTTGTGACAATTTTTAGTTTGTTTTCTATTTTAGTTTTAGAATTTAAGTCTATATTTTATCCTTCGCAAGTCTGAGAATCGAACCACTTTTACCAGTATCTACAAATCACATCGATTTTTGCGCCGCCGACGTGGATTTTCTTTTAGGGTTTTAGACTTATTTTTCTTTTATTTTTTAGGTTTTTATTA
>NW_020637767.1:378-1000 GCF_003573695.1 Papaver somniferum
GCGCCGCCGACGCGGATTTGCTTTTAGGGTTTTAGACTTATTTTTCTTTTATTTTTTAGGTTTTTATTATTTTTGTTCTTTTTTACGTTTTTGGGTATTTATCTTTTGTCTACAGGTTTTGGATCATAAAGAGAATTGAGCCAAGGAGTTTGGTGATTTCGTAAAGATTGGATCTTAAAGCATAAAGACTTGGAGCGAAAGATTAAAGCGAAAAGAACGGAAAAGAAGACAATTTCTTTTTATTTATTTTTCTTTATTATTAAAAAAAAAAAGAAAAAAAAGAGAGAACTGTATTAGGGTTTGTTATTTTGTAATTTTTTCTTTTCTTTTTGGACACTTGGACATTAAACTTTGGACATTATTATTTTTAAACCCTAAGGAAGGGTTAGTTTAAATACAAACTGTGTGCAGGGAAGGACGGTGATTATGATATCACCTCGGCCCCTCGGGTTCGTACATGACATAAGAGTCGTGGCCCGAGTCGACTTCAACGGTTCTTCGCCCGTCTGGTACGGGAGGTAAGTTTTTCGAAACACCCGTGAATCCCTTGTCAGCGGGTTTACTGTATTCCTTCGTTTGCATATATGCTGAGGACTTGAAAACGGCTGCTTTAATTTCCTAG